>NC_052055.2:68273916-68531416 GCF_903992535.2 Arvicola amphibius | reverse complement strand
AGAGAGAGAGAGAGAGAGAGAGAGAGAGAGAGAGAGAGAGAGAGAGAGAGAGAGAGAGGCCAAACAAAAAGGAAGAGAGAGAGAGAGAAGGGGGAAAAATAAAGAGATAGAGAAAGAGAGAAAGAGGGGAGAACCAGGGCCTACGAAGGGAAGTTTTAGAGACTTCTGGACCCTTGCAAAATCACCACTGGTCTCCCATGATGCTGAGACAAGGAAAGAGGCAGATAAGTGTTGGAGGGAGGTCGCTTGTTGTTTCCCCGGCCGCCTGGCTAGCTTAGACTCAAAATAATCACACAGAAACTATATTAATTAAATCACCGCTTGGCCCATTAGCTCTAGCTTCTTATTGGCTAACTCTTACATATTAATTTAACCTATCTCCATTAATCTGTGTATCACTACATGGCTGTGGCTTACCAGGTAAAGTTCCCAGTGTCTGTCTCCGGGAGGTTCCATCACTTCTCTCTGACTCCTCCTTCTTTCTCCCAGCATTCAGCCTAACTTTCCCTGTCTAGTTCTTTTCTTCTCTACCATAGGCTCAAAGCAGTTCTTTATTCATTAACCAATAAAAGCAACACATGGACAGAAGGGCTTCCCACACCAGAGAAGGGTAGAGAGGATGGGATACTTTTTCCAGACCTCTTTATGTTCTTAGAGTCACAGTCCTGAGAGCATCTAGAGGTGCCAGGGAAACTGCAGCCCTCACTGCTGGCATGGAGGATTATGGGGGGGCTCCAGTTCTCACTCTATACCCCAAGTGCTGGTGCAATGTAGAAGCCAACAAGGAACAACTAGGGCTCTGGAGGACAGAGACATGCCCATCAGCCTTCCCCTGGCTTTCCTTCTTGTATCTTCTTGAATGACTTTTCTAGGATGGGAACTTCAACCAGAGAGGACCACCTGTGAGAGCTCGGCCCTCCTCAGGAGCTTGAGGGTGGCATAGAGACCCTTATTTGAAGTAGTATGGGTGCCTCTGGGGTCTAGGGATGACTAGTCAGCCCATTATCCAGATTCCCCTGCCCATGGCCTCCTCGAGCCTAAATGCCCAAGGTCCAGAGCGGGGCCAGGGGACCTCAACAGAAACAATGCAGAGGACACAACTGTTATAGAGGTCTCACATTTAAAAACTGTGTGTGTGTGTGTGTGTGTGTGTGTGTGCATGCCTGTGTGTGTGCGTGTGTGTGTACATCTCATGGCGCTCATGTGAAGTCAGAGGGCAGCTTCAAGTGTTGGTCCTTGCCTTCCACCTTGTTTGAAGCAGGTTTCTTGTGGCTCACCTCTGCCTGTGCCAGACTAGCAGGTCTAGCGTTCTTCTGTCTATGCTCACATCTTCCAAGAGTAGCCCTGGGCTTGAAATGCACCTGTTGCATCCAGTCCTAGCGATTAGAACTCCAGTTATCACACTTGTGTGAAAGTGCTTTACTCAGCAAGGTCTCCACACTTTGGTTTGTTTGTTTTCTTTCAAGACAGGTTTCTCTGTGTAGCCTTGGCTGTCCTGGAACTCACTCTGTAGACCAGGCTGGCCTGGAACTCACAGAGACCTGCCTGTCTCTGCCTCCCAAGTACTGGGCTTAAAGGCATACACCACTACCCCCTGGCCAAGTCTCCATACTTTTAAGAGCCCTGTTGATTCTCACTTCTGAAGACTTCTGCAAAGTTCGATGTCATGTCCATGTCCATGACCTTTGACATCTTGATTTGTAAAGGACACGGGGGCTAAACCTTGCTAGAGTTTTAACCTCCAAGTGTAGAGTCTTCCATCCTTGCTGAGTGTAAGAAAAATAGGAATCTGGAACAACATTAAGAAACAGGAGAAGGGATAACGCTTTTGCTTTCTACCTTAAACTAAAGAAAGGGGCCCCTGACAAAGCACCTGTTATCAGCGAGAACAGCCGTGTTCCCTCACTGTCCGCATCTGGCCTTATGGGGAAGAAACACAGCTAGAGACATTGATACACAGAGGTATGAAAATCAGAACGAGTACTTGTTGCATTCTAGGACATTCTTTCATATCACTCCTGCTATTCCTCATCCCCAGACTCCAGCTTGAACTCCTGCTTTCCACAGGGCCTGGGGCCAGAGAGATGGCTAGTTCCTTCCTTGTATTTGCTGCTTTTCCCTGGGCTTAGTTCCCAGCAGCCATGGCAGATGCCCCACAACCACCTGTAACTCTAGACCTAGGGGATCTGATGTCCTAACGAGGGGAGGGAGAGGATAAAGATGAGGCTGAGAGGATATCCAGGAGCTGGGGAAGGTAATGTCCCCACAGGCTGGAGAGGTGGACCCGAAAGAGACAAATAAAGGGCCCTGGACCCCGAGGAGTTGAGATGAGGCTAAACTGGATGGTGTGCCAAATTCTCCCCAGACACAAGGCTCCCTTCATGCTCTGGAGCCAATATGGCTGTAGTGAGCACCCAAGATCACTGCCCATCATGGGCTGAGCAGAAAAGAAGGGGCCCAGGTCAGGAGAAGGACAGAAGCAGGGGTCATAGTCAGGTTCAGGATCAGGCCTAGCACACCCATGTTCACATTCAGACAAAAGGGAAGGGGCAGAGAGTTGGAGGAGTGTTGCGCGGTGGTCCGGTGGGCTTATCTGTAGGGAGGTATGGAGGCAAGGAAGGCCTCAGGATGTCAGTGTTTTTCCTGTTTGCTTGGAGGCTCTGCTGACTCCTCCCACCGGAAAGCAGACTCTCCTCCCCCACCATATACTTTCTAGGAAAACACCGTGTTACACCTATGTACAAAGCCCCAAGGGAGAGAGAGTGGTTCTCTACAGCTGTACTTGAGTCTTAAATCCCCTGAAGCAGAGTCCATGCATGGAACCGATTTGTGCCTGCAGGTCTCTGTGGCAGAATGGTGGGTCTCTATGGCGGAATGGGTGGAGACTGGGTGCATAGAATTTGTCAGGATTTCAATGAACCTCCGGAGTCACATGGGCTGTGAACCTGATATGAAAACATGAAGCCATGTAGACGCCTGTTGTGCAAACAGCTGTGTCAGTCCCAGGGCCTCAAAAGCTATGCTTGGCAGCAAAGTGGGGAATTCCTCCAAACTTTCCCTGAAAGCTCTAACTACCTTCTGAGCCACTGTGTTTTAGAAAAGTGCTGGAGGGATGGCTCAGCAGTTAAGAGCAGGGGGGGTCAGAGTTCAGTTCTCAGCACCCACATTGTGCATCTTACAGCCACTTACAATGCCCTTGTCTGAGCTTCATGAGTACTGTTCTCCTTAGGACACCACCACCTTAGGCTCCAGGGCCCAGCTTTTTATATGGGTCCTGGGGATCTGAACTCAGGTCCTCAGGCTTATATGTCGGGGTGAGCTATCTCCCCAGTCCATAGGTGTCATACTTTCTATCAAAGATTCAGAGGAGTTGTTGGACACCAGCGCCATCTTCATAAGATCCTTAATAGGCCACCATCACCTTCCCACTAGGAGTCTGTTCCGTAGTACCGTCCCCCCTCTTGACTAGAACAAAGTTTATATATATATATATATATATATGTATATTGTATATATACATATATATGTATGTATGTGTATATATATATATATATATATATATATATATAATCACAGGGACTTCCACATGAATCACTGCTTCCATCCTCCCACATTCTCCCCAACCATGTGACATTCTGGTGGAAAAAATATTTCGTTGGGTCTTCCCTACCACAAATTAGATGTGTAGAGAAAACCAGGCCAGATGTCCAGCAAGCCAGCAAGGATCGCATCCTTACTGAACACAAGGCTCATTCAAAAAGACTTGGAGAGCCAGGGACACCCCCTTGACCCAGTTAGTGTAGGAATAGAAATGAAACCCTTCTTGGTGAGTTCAGCAACCAAGTCAGAATAGGAAAGCATTTTCCAAAGCCTTTATTAAGTCTGTCTCCTCCATCCTGAGGCATGAGGCCCCTGAGAAGGGCCTGGGTGGCTGGCCAGGCTCCCTGCATCCCGCAGGCCTTCACAGGGAGAGCATCTTGGAGGAACAAATAATGCACGAAAGAGGGAGAAGAGGCAAGTTTCAATGTTGATGGTAAGTGGAAAAACCTCAGTTTTAAAGCTGAACTCTGGCCAAAGGGCCAAGGACGTATTCCCACTACCCCCCACTTCCTGCTAGGGGCTGTGGGAGAGCTAGCTTGTCAGTCCTCCCAAAGGCTCCACCCTCCCAGGGCTGTGCTTTCTTCCCTCCTGCTGTCTAAGGCAGAGGACTCAGAGCAAGCAAAGCGGGTGAATGGGAGGAACCAAAGTTATGATCATCCTAACAGATCTTCTTTTGGATAGCTGGGGCTCCACCAAGCTGGGAAGGCATCAGCTCAGAACAGTCGAGGTGAGTGATCCCTTGAGGTAGGCCTCTCAGCTCCTAGAAAGTCGCACTGCAGCTCCAGGGACCGCCTCCATGCTCTTTGTTATAGCTGAACTGGTGGTGAGCGCTGACCTGGGGAAGAAACACCCATGAGACCACACATGGAAAAGCGTGGGAAAAGCAAACTATAAACCGGAAGTGTGTGTCCCACAAACATCACTACCTCCCTGCACACTCAGGCTTCCAGGGAAGCCCTCGGTGGACTCAGCAGCTCTTCTGCCCGCCTCACCCACCCAGCCATCCCAGAAGGAAGGGAGCCGAGTTAGGGGGCTGAGGAGGGAGGAGGAAGCACTTGCCCACATTCGAGATGCTGTGGCAGGTCTGGAGAGGCTAGCTTTATCAAGACTGCTGGTCCAGAACATCTGGTCACAGCTCCCCACAAACAGGAGGGGGATTCTGGGTAGGACAGAAGAACTCCAAAGGCAAAGGAGAGGCATGGTGGAGATCTTCCCCTGGGGCTGCTCCAACAGTGGAGTAAGCACAGCCCCCACAGAATGAGTTACTTCCTGGTAGGGCTTCCGGGTCTCAACCTGGACCTTGTGGGCGTTCTTCCATCTTCACAATGGTCCCTGTCTTCCTGTAGAGTCCTCACCAACCAGCTGATCAGCTAGAGGCCAGCATGCCTTCATCCCCGAGAAAAGACTCCAGCAAAATAACTGCCAACTGCTTTCCTCTGGCCGTTAGTCAAGCCCTTGGCCACGCCCATCAGAGAGGGTCCTCCAATCAGAGGCCTGTTACTCCTTGTGTGCTCTGGACTTGGAGAATGTTCCAGAGACTTCCTTTCTGGGGCCTGGGAAACAAACATCTACCCACAAGAAAACTGACATGTGGGACCACAAAAGGAGAAGCCTTCCAAAACGCAGGGCTTTCTGGATTGGCTTCAGAAGGCACAGACCCCTTGAAAGTCTCTGTCACGGGCACTCCTGATCCCAGGAGCCCCACTTCCACTCTACCCAGAAAACAAAATGCACTCACAAAGGCATGCTTCCTGAGGTCACTGCTAAGTTGGGGACATGGCTGCAAGACAGGCTCTCCCTGGGCTGGCACGGACGGATGCTAACCATAGGCCTTTTACTAGACAAATGTGCACAGCAGACCCTCTTCCTCCTACCCCTGCCGTAGTGCCTGGAAGACATCTCTTCTAGGGGCTCAGCATTAAGAATCCAGCCAATGGGAGGTGGCTGCTGAATAGAGGTGTGTCTTTGGCCAAGGAGAAGTATTCGAAATGGCAGTTGGAGGACACTAACAAGCTAATATTAGTTGTGCTCGTTTCTCGCTTAGGAAAGATTGTATCCACAAGTGTTCAAATACACCATTACATTGGAGCTCCTTTATTTCTTTTAAAAAAAATGCAGTTAGCAATACATACACACACTTATATATATGAAATCAGAGGCTTTTTAACATTTACAGATTATTCTATCCTCAACACTGATTGCAGAATTTTCCATTATCCTCAAATGAAACAGTATTCACATCAAGTGTTCAGTCTCCTTTCCACTCAGCTTCTGGTAACTTCTAAATGGTTTAAAAATCCATTTTTTTGGAGGTGACCAGGTAACCTTGTGCTGTTGGCTTCTTTGCTCCAGTGTATATACAAGGATTCTTCCCTTCTTTACCACTAGGAAGACTAGGCAATATATGTGTATCTATGTATCACTTCATGAGCCCTTGAGCTTTTCATCTTATTGGCATTGCTAGGGGCTTATGTAGAGATATTTTTGTTTGGATGTAGTTTCCGTTCTTTTGAATACTGTATCGGTTCGATTTCTGTCCTGTAATAAATACCACAACCAAGGCAACTTAGAGAAGAAAGGGTTTACTTGGCCTTACAATTCTAGAGTGATGTCTATCGTGGCAGAGAGAACATGGCAGCAGGCAGTAGGCAGCCAAGCCAAGGACAGAGGCGGGAGTAGGAAGCTGAGAGCTCAGGCCTTCACATGGCAAGCATTAAGCAGAGAAAGTGAACTGGAAGTTGCTCAAGGTTTTAACAGTCAAAGCCTACTCTAGCAAGATCACACATACATACTTCCTAAACCTCCATAAATGGCATCCAGCATCCAGATGCCTGAACTTACAGGAGATGCTCTTGTTCACGTCACTACAGACACAAACCTGGGCGTGGTAGCTCCATCTTTAGTTTAAGGACCTGTGCAAATGCTTTCCATACTCATGGATCATTTTAACATCCATCGTAGGCCCGTCTAAATCTTCCAGTGTTCCCAAATCCCTGTTGACTTTTCTTTTTTTTCTTTTTAATTATAGCTGTCCTAATGTGTGTGAAATGGCCTCTTGTTAAGGTTTTGATTTGTGCCTCTTTGATGATTAAAGACTTTGAACATTTTTTCATGTGTTTATTAGAGACATCAACGATTATCTTTCTTTTTCTTTTTTTTGAAGGGGGAATGACTATTTTTGTATTTTGTGCATTAAAAAATAGATTGTAGCTGGGCAGTGGTGGCGCATGCCTTTAATCCCAGTACTCGGGAGACAGGCAGGGAGAGCTCTGTGAGTTTGAGGCTAGCCTGGTCTACAAGAGTTAATTCCAGGACAGGTTCCAAAGCTACAGTGAAATCTTGTCTTGTAAAAAAAAATAGATTGTGTTTTTGTTGTTGAATTTTAGAATATGTTGAATATTCCATAGTAGACCTGGCTTAATCTCTCCATAATGAAGAAAGACTTAGTCATTTTGCTCTTTATTTTTTGTCATATTTTTCTTAGTTTCTACTTGTCTTCCTTATTTGTCTTTAATGTATATTTCCTAATATGTCATTTTGAGTACTTCTTAGAAGTGTATTTTAATGTTATTTTCTTATGATTTGCCCTAAAGAATGCAAGTGACATCTTAATTTATACCAACGTAGCCATAATAAGCTTCAAAGTATCACAAACCATGGTCCATAGCACTCCATCTCTCCGTGACAGCGTCACAAAACAATTTCTATACATTGTGCACCAATCAACATAGATTCATAATTAACTTTATGACGTTCTCTCTAATCTGTCAAAAAAGGGAGTTACAGACAAAAGTGGTATTTGTATCTATTATTTTGCTAACTTGGCCTGTGTTTGCTTTCTTCATGAGGATTTCTGTTACCATCTTGTGCTTCCACATCGAATTGGAGGGCTCCTTTTAGCATTTCTCATAGAGAATTATCTATGACAAATTCTTTTAATATCTCAATTTCCCCCTCATATTTTAAGGACAGTTTTACAAGATATATAATTCTTGGTTAACAACCGCCCCCCATTTAGCACCTTCAGTATCTGAATCCACTGTGCTCTTGTTTGCTTAGTTCCTGGTGAAAAATTGAGTCTTCATCTTACAGAAGACCCCTCGTACACGGCAACTGTCTCCTGCCTTGCTACTCTCAAAACTGTCTTTGGATTTCATCAATTTGAACATGATAAATCTTGGCAAAAGTATTTTTGAGTTTATTATTTATTTATTGTTCCTTTGAGTATTCATTCATGTCTTTCATCAAATTTGGGAAGCTTGAAGAAATGTCTTTGAATATTCCTTTTATCTTTTCCTCTCTCCCCTTTTCTTCTGGGGTTTTCCTTGTGCATATGTGTCCAGACATGCTTCAAGGGTCTCTTAAGCTCTGCTCAGTTTTCCTCATTTTTTTCTTTCCCTTTTTCAGTCTATGGAATCTCAGTTGACTTTACCTTCACAGACAGTATTTTTTCTTTTTATCCATCCAGATTTCTTGAGTGAAATTTCAACTACAGAACTTCAAATTGATTCTTTTTTAATAATTTCCTCCTCTTTTGCAGGATTCCCCAAACTCTACCTAATGTTTGGCTGTGGGTCTGCATCTGTTTCCATCAGTTGCTGCATGGTGCCTCTCTGATGACAACTGAGCTAGGCACCAATCTGGTCACAGGAGATGACCAGTATAGGCTCTGTCTTCCTGGGAGATTTCCTTGCACCAGGTTTTTTTTTTTATCTAACCCCAAAATGGACTGATGTTGTGAAGACTCTAAGAGACCACAGATGCCAGCCCAGACTACTATACCCAGCAAAACCACTATAGATGGAAAAAACAAGATATTTCACGACAAAGTGAAATTTAAACATCTATCCACAAATCCAGTCCTACAGAAGGTACTAAAAGAAAATCTTCAACTCCAGGAAGCTAACTACACCGCAAAAATACAGGCAATAAATAATTTCACACCAGCAAACACAAAGAAAAGAAACACACAAACACACATACACAAAGACACATGCACTACTACCACCAACAACAAAGCATAAGCCAGGAAATAAGGGGTTTTTTGTTTAGTTTTTGTTTTTGTTTTGTTCTGTAGATTTGGAGCCTGTCCTGGAACTTGCTCTTGTAGACCAGGCTGGCCTTGAACTCACAGAAATTCACCTGCCTCTGCCTCACGAGTGCTGGGATTAAAGGCATGCACCACCACTGCCTGGCTAGAAATAAGTATTCTTTAGGAGCTGAGTTCCACAGAATTTTAGACACTTGCCCAAAGAAAGAAGACCAAGGACCTGGACACAGGAAGTTTGACTCTGCAGCCTACTCATTCATCATTCATTCATTCATTCATTCACTCTCTCAAAACTGTTTATGGGGCTGAAGAGATGACCCCACAATTAAGAGCATACAGAGGACCCCAACCATCTGTAAGGTTAGTATCAAAGGACAAGCCATCTCTGACCTCCTGGGTACCTCACTCACGTGTACATGCCCACACACAAAAGCACATACATCCACATAAATAAAAACGGAATAATAATTTCAAAAAGCATTTTTATCTCCTCGGGCCTAGAAATTAATGACTATTTGACTGTGAAATAGCAAAGATTCCTGCCCCAAATAACTGAAGATTTTCCAGAGAAAGATTCATAATTAAGCACGGTGACTGGGAAGCATTGTGGGTTAAGGAAACTGGGATAATGTATTTACTTTTTTCTCTTCACTGCCATCTACCTGTGACAAGAAGCAACTTAAGGAAGGGCGGGATTATTTGGGTTCATAGTGCAAGGGAAGATAGCCATCCCGCAACCCCACCCCATGGTTGAGAAGACACTGTGCAGGAAGTGAACCAGTGCACCAATTTCTCAAACTGTCAGCAGTAGGGAAACAGAGAGGGGCACAGGAAGTGAGGCTGGGGGACCAAACCACAGGGTCGACTGGCAAAACTGTACATTTCAAAACAGTATTACCAGCTGGGGGCCAAGTGCTCAAACAAGTGAGCCAGCCCCATGGCAGCTGAGCCACGGCGAGGGGTCACATTCAAACCAGGATGCCTACATTTTTAGCACTAGGACTAATGGGGGGGAATAAAATTATAAGTTTTAAGATTTGCTTTGTCATAGTTGCCCAATCATTCTTAAACAACTTCAAAAACAATGCTTGAACTTCCGTGTATGTTGCTCAGGCCTGCTTACAGGCAATAGTCTGCCAAATCCCCTCCTTTGTTTGATACTGGGATGCAACTTGTCATGTTTGTTCAGTCCCTCCTAATTATTTCTGAAGACATTCTATCACATACACACAGGGCAGCTGTCAAACAGGAGAGCAAACAGTGTGTAATTCTCCTATCTAATCAATTGTTTATGTTTTAATTTCATCTATTATCCCACTAGCGTCCTTTAGGACAACTCTGTTTTCTAATGCAGAATTCAATTTTGTTTATCATTCCTCTTCAGTCTGGAGCGGTCTTCTCGCTCTTCCTGAGCTCTGCTTACTGTTGGCATTTTCTGTGTTCTGCACACCATTGGCATTTTAGAATACTCCAAACCTGTTATCCTTTATGATCTCCCACAGTCTGGATTGATCTAATGTCTCATGTAGGTGACAATCACTTAACGCACTTTTTAAAAAGGTTTATTTATTGACTGATTGTGTGTGCATAAGTGTAGTGTGTGTGTGTGTGTGTGTGTGTGTGTGTGTGTTCTTGGGTGCACTCACTGAAATGGTTGTGCTTTGAATAAGGAAAATCTCCTATAGACAGACACCTTTGAATACTTGGTTCCCAATCACTAGTGATAACTGTAAAGGTTATAGCGCTTTTAAGAGGTGGAGCCTTAATGGAGCAAATATGTCACTGGGGGTTAGATTTTGAGGTCTTGTAGCCTGCTGCCTCCCCCACCTCTCTCTCTCTCTCTCTCTCTCTCTCTCTCTCTCTCTCTCTCTCTCTCTCTCTCTCTCTCTCTCTCTCTTTTTCTCTCTGTCCTGTGTGTGGATCAAATGTCATCAGGACTCATGTTTCTGCCACTATGCCTTCTCCTGTGTGATCTAACTATAAACCAAAGCGAGCCCTCTCCCTCCTAGCTAGCTTTTCTGGGGGTATTTCATCTCAGCAATAGAAAAGTGATGCATGCAGGAGCCGTAGGAGGACACCATTTGTCCTACACTGTCACTTCCTACCCTATTCCTTTGAGACAGAATCTCTCACAGAACTTGGAGCTGGGCTAAGAGTTCACAGGCCTCAGCCATTCTCTTGTTTCTACTCCCTGCAGCACTAGAATTGCAGGTATGTAAGTGGCCATGTTGAGTTTTAATGTGGGCACTGAAGATTTGAACTCAGATCCCCAGGCTTGCACAGCACCTGCCTGTAGTTGGAGACTACACATTTGTTTCCCATCTGCCCACTCCTGAATATTCACACAAAAGCTTTATTAATTGCAGCACTGTTTGGCCAATAACTTAGTTGTATTCCTGCTAGCTCTTACACCTTAAATTAAACCATTTCTATTAATCTATGTATCACCATGAGGCTGTGGCCTGCCAGCAAGGTTCTGGCATCTGTCTCCTTTGGCAGCTACATGGTGTCTTTTTGGCTCTGCCTACTCTTTCTTTATATCTCTGTTCAGATTTTCCACCTGGCTATGTTCTGCCTGCCATAGGCCAAAGCATCTTCTTTATTAACCAATGGTAATAAAACATATTCACAGCATTCAGAGGGACTCCACAGCACCTGCCATGACCTACTGAACATCATTTAACCCATTCTTGACAGAAACAGCACCTAAGCGATTTGTTTTTCACTCAAGTACTTAATGAGGGCTATACCATGTGTTTATTCTTTACAAATATTTTTTGATCCTTTTATTAAGATATTTTGAGTTAGCGTTCCCCTCTGTTTTTTTATTTTTAATTAATCAGTACTTTTTTGAAGAGTACTTAAGGATGATATTTACATTTGTTCTCTCGGGTTGCTCTACTTTATTCTTTGAATATGTAAAAGGCTAACATGATTCTAAATGTCAAAACATATACAAACTTATAGTCAGTGAACTTTCACCCCCCCACTATTTTCAGTTCATGTATTTGGATAAATGTGTGCAATATAGGCTCTTCCTTTTAAAAGGAAATTGCCTCTAGATTAGTAGATGTTTCTACCTTGCCAATAACTACACACACACACGCTCACACACACATGCACACACAATTATATGAACCCCTACTTTATTTATTTGTTATTTTTAAATGTGTATTTCTAAATCAATTTTACTGTATTCATTTTTTATTTATGTGTATGTGTGCAGCTGTGTGTAGGTATGCACAGCTCAGTGCAGTGCCTGTAGGAGCAAGAAGAGACCATTGACTCCCCTGGAGCTGGAGCTACAGGCAGTTGTGGAACTGAACTCAGGTCCTCTGAAATACTGAGCCATCTCTCCAGGCCGTAAACCTGGATTTTTTGATTGACTATTTTCCTGGTCTCCATCTCAAGCATTCATCTATTTAGATTAATGATTTCCTTTATTGTATTTTTGGGAAAAGCATTATATAGTTTTTGAAGTAAGCTATTTTGATTCTTCAGTGTTTGTAGGCATATTGTTTGGAGCCATGAATTGTTCTCTAATTATGACTTTGAATGTGTTTTATAAATGCAGTAGTTAGTGGCTTCATTATCCGGGTTTTCACAATCTTCTAATTCCCTTTATGTTTCAATTATCTTTCCATAGCTTTTTAATGACAAAAAATGCTTTAAAATCCCCGTCGGAACAGCATTATTAAAACTATTTTGGAATCCAGGCATGGTGGCACAATGCCTATAATCTCAGCACTCAGGAGGCAGAGGCAGGAAGGTTTCTGCAAGTCGGAGTTTGATCTAGAACACATAGAATTTCAGGCCAAGCAAACTAAACTCAATGACCCCCCCCCCCGAGAGAGAGAGTGAACAGGTAGATAGGTATATTTGAAGTCAGATACCATAGAACTTGATGGTAATCTTATTATTCAGAGAGCTGAAGTAGGAGGAGAGCAAGTTGAGGGCATCTGAATAACACAGAAGACCTTGTCTCAAAAATGATTATATGGAAGTCTTTTATTAATAATCTTATTGAAATATAATCAGTAAGCAACAATCTATATGTGTTTAAGATGCACAATTTGACAAGTGTTGGCATTTATGAACACCAGTAAAAATGGCACCACAATCAAGACAGTGAACACACTGACCAGGCACAAGATGGACCCTTTCAGGACCTCTTTGATCCATGCCTCTAAGAGGATGCCCATCTGCTCCATCATGGCCAGTCAACTTGTGTTCCTTAGAATCCCACGGCATATATTCTTTTTGTGTGTAATTTCTTTGACACAGAGAAATTAATTTGAGATTCACTCATGTTTTAACCTTCATTTATTTTTATTTCTGAGTGTAATCTATCACGGTTTGGAGGCCCAACAAGTTACTGATTGTCTACCTGGTGACATTTGTGACTTATAGGTTTTTCTTTGGTGATGGTGTTTGCTTTGTTTTTTCAAGACCCAGTCTTGTTTTGCAACCTGGGCTAGTCTAAGCCTCACAGATCCTCCAGCATCAGAACTGAAATGCTGAGAATTTTAGGAATGCATCACCACACTTGACTGTTTCTAGTCTCTGGCTAATACAGATAAAAATGCTAGGAACGTGCGGTACACCTGTATAGACACCTGTATAGACACCTGCGGTACACCTGTATAGACACCTGCTTTTATTCTTCGGATAAGTGCTCATGGTTTGAGTGATTGTGTCGTAATCGGGACATGTCTAGGTGTGTGGAGCTGGAGAAGCTGTTTGCTAAAGTAATTGTACATTTTATATCAGCAGCAGGGTTAGAATGTAACATGTCTTCCAAACCACTTCCCAACACTTAAGATGAATTCATCCATTTGAAAATGTGTGTGTGCATGTGTGTGTGTGTGTATGTGTATGTGTGTGTGTGTGTGTGTGCATGTGTGTGTGTGTATGTGTATGTGTGTGTGTGTGTGTGTGTGTGCATGTGTGTGTGTGTATGTGTATGTGTGTGTGTGTGTGTGTGTGTGTGATGTATCATTATAGTTGTGATTACTTTTACTTATGACTGTGGAACATCTCCACTTCTCTGTGTCCGTGCTAAATTCCTTCAGTGGTTTGTGTAAGATTTATTCCCAAGTAGTTCATGTTTCTGATGAAAATTATAAATGACATTTATTTCATTTTGGTTTCCTACCATTCATTAATTACATAGAGAAAGATGGTTGGTCCCTGTGGGCTGGTGTTCTACTTCCTGCTGCTGTACTAAAGTGGACTAAAAACAAGTTGAGGAGAAAAGGGGTTGCTCAGTTTACACATCTGGATCACAGTCCATCACTGAGGGAAGCCAGGGCAGGAACTCAAGCAGAAGCAGAGGCAAGAGCCACAGAGAACCCTGGATGGTGCACTGCTTCGCTCAGTAGCTGCCCAGGGATGACACTGCCCATAGTGAGCTAGGCTCTCCTGTATCAATCAGCAATCAAAATGCCCCATAGACAGGCCCACAGGCCAGTCTGATAGAGGCAACCCCTCAGTCGGGTTCCCTCTTTCCAGGTATGTTCATAGCTGGTGTTTCATTACACAAAATGGATAAAATCTAGTCACCTTTTCTAGTGTGTTCTACACAAATTACAACAATGGAGAAAGATAGATTTTCCTTCTCCCAGTCTGGATGCTTCTCACTTCATTCCCTGTTCTGTTGCTTCACCTGGGACCTGCAGGAAATGTTTTATGAAAGGGTAGGTGCAGGTCTCCTTAGTTCTTCTTGTAGAGGAGGAGTACAAAATATGGTGTGCTCGGTAGAGATTTCAAAAGAATTCATTAGGTCAGAAAGTATCCTTCCATTCCTAGTCTGCTGAGTTCCACCCTTCAGACACTGCTGAGTCTACAGATGTGATCACATGGGCTTTGCTTTGTTTTTGATACTGAGTTTCACATATATCCAAAGCTTACTTCCAACTTTCTATATGATCAGGAATAATCTTGGGCTTCTGATCCTTCTGTCTCTCCACCCTGAATACTGGGATTGCTGGCATTTACTACCATGCCCAGTTTGTGTGGCACTACACAGCAAACGCAAGGTCTCGTGAATGCTGGGCAAGCACTCCGCTAACTGGACGACACTCCCTAATGCAGTCATTTGAGTCTATTTTCATTTCTTTACTTCTAAAAATTGTGTGTAGTACAGTCTTGTCCACATGTATACATGTGTACTAGATGCACCCCTGGTATCTGTAGAGACCAGAAATAGGTGTCCAATCCCCTGGAACTGCAGCTTCAGATGGTTGTGAGCTACATGTGGGTGCTGGGAATGAAACCTATGTTCTCTGCAAGAGCAGCAGGTGCTCTTAACTGCCAATCATGTCTCCAACCCAAACACGTGGCTTGTTTCTTAGCATGGTAGCTTATATTGAGATGACTTGTAAAATGCTAAACCTTAAATTCCCAGAAGTATATCCCCTTTGTGCATGATAAATATTTTCTTTTCACATTTTGTGTATTTGAGTTATAAAATTTTAAGAACTTTTGCACAAACATTACAAAGGTTATTGGTTTTTATCTTTACTTTTGCCTGTTTTTTTTTTAAATGAATTGTGCACATGTGTGTACGGGCACACACACACGTGCAGGCAAAAGTGTTACAGTGCACATGCGGAAGGCTGGAGGGCAACCTTCAGCAGCCTGCTTTCCCTTACCATCTTGTTTTGAGGCACGATCTCTTCGCTGTTTCTGCCACTGTGCTGAATCTCTGGGCTAGCTAGCCCGCAACTTCCGGGTGAGCTTCCATCTCCACTTCCATCTCTTGGTAGAGCACTGGGATTACAGCATGTCACTGCCATGCCTGTCTTTCAATGGATGTTCTGGGGATGAAGTGCAGGTCTTTGGTTGCACGGGAGGTGCTTTCACCCCCTGGGTTCCCATACAGGCTCTACCTGGGTGTGACAGCAGGAGTATGCCAGCATCATAAAGTGCTGGGGGAGGTCCACTCTCTTCTTTGAACTTTGTGAAACAGTTGGTGCGGAGTTGACGCTATTTCTTTCTTAAATATTGAACAGATTTCACTGTGGTTATGTGTGTCTGCAGATTTCATTTATTGAAGGTTTCTCATTACACATATATTTCAGTCACAGACATAGGACTACTTAGATTATCTATCTGTCCTTGCATAAAATTTCAAAATTTGTTTATTTCAATTATTATACATAAATCATCAAATTATTATAAAATTGTTCAAAACATTTTCGTTGTTATTTTTCCACATATGTAGTGATCTGCCCACTCTTATTTTTGTAAGATTTATTTATTTTTAATTATATCTGTGCATGTGTCTGTGTGTATGTGCACAAGGAGAGTGCCCCAGAGCCCCTAGAGCCAGCCTTACAGGCAGCTGTGACACCACATGGTTCCTGGGAACTGTGAGTCTGGAAGAGCAGTATGTGCTCTTATCCACTAAGCCATCTTTCTAACGGCTCATTTCATTTTTCACAATGTTCGCCATTAGCGATCCCCTCTGTGCGTCATTTTAGACTGATGCTTTCATAGTCTTTAAGTTTGCTCATCATTACATTCCTCCCACTATTAATAATACCCAGTGCATTTTCACACAAAACACTGTGGTTTTCTTCTCTTGATATTCAGCTTGGATCATATATGAATCTTATATGTCTTGGTATCAGCCCTCTTAAGCTTGAGTTATAAATATAACTCCTTCCATGTCCTTGTCTGCTGACTGTAATGTGTGGGTCCAGCTCTGGTTGGTGTTAATTGATTTTCTCCTCATTATAGGCTGTATTTTCTCACTTCTTTGCATGCCTGGTACTTTTCCATTGGATGCCAGACACTATGCAGTTTAGCATGTTGGGTGTTGGGTATTTATACACTTGATATAAATACACTTGAGCTTCACTCTGGAAGGTTGTCAAGTCACTGGGAGACAGTTAATCCTTTCATGTCCTGCTATGCAGATTTGTTGGATGGAAGTGGAGCAGGATTTAGTCTGGAGTGTTTTGAAGTAAGAACCTTCTAAACACTCCATGTAGTTCTGCACAACTTTCGAGATTTTTCCAGTCCAGTCATTTGGGCCAGAAACTTAGCCTTTTGTGAGTATGTTACACCATTTTCCTAATTCAAAAGGATTCTGTGTGTGTGTGTCTGTGTGTATTTGTGTGTTTATGTACAAGTGTGCATGAGAGTACACTTGCACATGTATGTGCTTGTCCGTAGAGTCCAGAGGTCAACCTCTGATGTAATTGCTCAGAAGTTGTGTATGCCATTTTTAAATATTTATTTCATATGTATATGTGTATAGTTTAATATTTGTATGTGCATCACATGCATGCCAGAGCCCATGAAGGTCAGAAGAGGACGCCCAATCCGCTGGAACTGGAGTTGCAGGTGCATGTGAGCTGCCATGTGAATGTTGCAAGAGCAGTAAGTGCTCTTAACTGCGAGTTATCGCTCCACCCACCCACTATCTACCACATTTTTGAGACAGATTCTCTCACTAGGACCTTACCAATTATGCTAGGCTGACTAGCTGGTGAGCCCTGGAGATCAAACTTTCTCCATTTCCCTAGTGCTGAGATAACAAAGATCCACCAGGCCCCAGCTTCTCACATGAATGCTGGAATCCAAACTCTTGTCTTCCTGCTTGAACAGCAATCCTTTCACCTAACCCATCCCTCAGGCTTCTTGGTGCATCTTTCTCTTCATGGTGTGGGGTGGTTCTTTACATTATTGGTAAGAGGGACCTTGGACAGTATCCTGTCAGCTCCAATCATTCCCCCAGACTCTCAGTTCTGGCCACTGACTTCTACCCACTTTCCCTTATCTTCTCTAAGGCCTGGGAATTCCCTCAAGACATAAAGCTGACAAACCTGTAGAAAATCATCTGATCCCTGATTCTTTGGGATTGTTTATCCTTCTGTTTTTATGTCCAGTATCTTTTAAATCACTACTTCTTAGACTGTGCACAAAGGTTTCTGTTTTAGGTGTGAGAGTAGCATCCCTTAGTCCCCTCGCCTCCATCTTTGGAAAATATTTTTAATTATCCATCTGTCTGTCTATTGCGTACTCGTCTGCCTCTCTGTCTATTGCATACATATCTGTGTACACATGTAAGGTGCATGGATGGAGATCAGAGGACAACTTGCAGGACGTGGTTCTGCCCTTCCACCATGTGGGTTTCAGGGATTAAATTCAGGTCATCAGGCCTGACAGCAAGTGTCTGAGCCATCTCATCAGCCCTGGAGAAAGGCTCTAAGTGTTTGGTGTCTACCTTTCCTGCACTGTGAGCAGAACATTCTGTTGCTGACATTCCTCCCGTGGAACTTACCCGTGTCACCTTCCTGATCCAACGCAAGTTCAGTGGAGCATTATGTCTGCTTGAGGAGAACGTATATTCTTTATGAAAACACAGGGCTGATCACCATGTCAACCGAGTGCTCTCTCCGTGGTTGCTCTTCACTCGTGTGCTCTCCCTCCTGAAAGCAGTGTGCAAAGCTCTCTTCTCAGCATTTTTCCTGTTCACTTCTTCTTCCCAGGCAGGATCTGCACGAAGCTATTTATGACCGATATATGTACGTTATTGCCTGGTAATACGTTCCTTTATCTTGTCAAAGCATCTATCCTACATCCTGCACTCTGTGGCACCACAGCTGCCGCCCAACATGTAGCACTGTCCACACTTAGCTGCTGTAACTTTTCCTGTCCTCTTTTTCTCAAATAAAGGAACTTAAAACCTTTTTTATTATGTTTATTCATTTACTGTGTGTCCACACATGCATGGATGCCATGGCGTGTGAGTGGCAGTCAGAGCACGGAGATGTGAGAGCCAGTTCTCTCCTTCCTTCCACTATGCAAGTCCCGAAGATTGAACTCAGGTTGTCGTGCTGGGCAGCGGGCCCCTTTACCCACTGAACCATCTTACTGCCCCAAATGAAAGATTCTTAGTAACTTCATCTTAAATGTCTCTACTATGTATGGCATCGACTAGAGCCCTATTGCTTTATCAGATATCTAAAGAATAATTTCTTTTTCTGGACAACTTAAGCTTATTCATATTTGCTGATCTGACTAACATATTGCCTGCCAATGCCTTATGTCAATTTATCGTGTAACTATTCCATGTTATGCTTAGTGTGTTTCTTACTCTATACGAAATGTGTTCTTTGCTCTTTTAAAAAGGTTTTCTTTGATATTTGCAAAAAGTGTACATTCCTGCTTTAGTCACTACCCCAGTGTTGACTCTTGTCCAAATATGTTTATTCCCTCTTCCTACTCACTGGCCCCTTAATTCCAAGTCAGTATAGTTTAGTACCTGCATATTATCTTCAATCTGCTATCTTCATTTTTGTTTCTTCTCAGTTCCAAAATTCTGTGCATAACTGTGGTATGTGTGTGTGTGTGTTTAGATGTGGTATATGTGTTTGTGTTTGTGTGTGTATGATATGTGTTTGTGTGTATGTGTCTATGTGTGATTTGTGTTCAGTCTGTCCATTTATGTGTGTGATGTATGCATTCATGTGTGTGCATGTGTGTCCTTGCCTTGTGTGCATGTGCACATATGGAGGCCAGCATTGGTGGGGAACAGAGTCACGATTACTGGCTTGCTAGCATAAACAAAATGGTGAGTCCAGGTTCAGTGAAAGACCTGTCTTAAAAATCAAGGAGAAGTGGCTCGGTTGTTCAAAGCACTTGTTGTTCTTCCAGAGGACCCAGGTTGGGTTCCCAGCATCACATGGTAGCTCGCAGTCATCGGAAACTCCAGTTCCAGAGGACACTGTAGCACGGATCCTAATTGGTCTTAATGAAAACCTGCAGTCACATAGAGAAGCAGAGCAGCCAGCCACTGTTCTTACCTTTACGAAATCCTCAGACTGAATGGGGTATCCTGTCTCTACAAGTCCTCAGATTGGATGCCTGAACTCCTGTCTCCTCCCGCCTTATATTTCTCCCTCTGCCCAGCCATATCCCTTCCTGTCTCCACCTCCCTAGTGTTGGGATTAAAGGCATGTGACTCCCAAATACTGGGATTAAAGGTGTGAGTCCCACTGCCTGTCTCTGTTTCTCTTTGAAAGTGGATCAATCTTGTAGCCCAGGGTGGCCTTGAACTCACAGAGATTTGTCTGCCTCTGCCTGCTGTGTGCTGGGATTAAAGGTGTGTTCCAGCACTGGCTGGCCTCTAAGGCTAACTAGTAACTAGTTCAGTACTCTGATCTTCAGGCAAGTTTTATTTTTTTAGATTAGAAACAAAACATCACCATAGGACACAACAGTCTCTTTTGGCCTCTGTGGTCATCGGGGACATTTGTGATATACAGACAGACAAACAGGTAAAACACTCACACACATAAAATAAAAGCAAATAGGTATTTTTAAAAATAGGAATAAAGAAGGGGATCATTAGAGAGAGAGACTCCGATGGAAGCCGACCCCGGGTGAGAGGGGCTGTGGTTCTGAGTTTCTAAGATCTTCAGGTTCTGACTGGAGCTGCAGTCCTCCACTGGGACATATGACATTTATAATTTCTTTCCCATCCTGGCTCTTGGTCCCTGCTTGAATCATAGAGCATCAGAGAAAAAATTGTATATTCCCATCATTCTTCTGTCAAAGTCCCCCCCTCCCCCGAGTCATCCTTGAGCAGATTATTCAAGAAGGAATCATGTGAACCAAGCTTCCCAGCTCCTTGGATGTGAAAGCTGTCTTTTTACAGCCTTGATAATAGAACGATAGCTTTGCTGCATATGAAGTCCTTGGCTCATGATTTATTTGTTTTCCTTTGGTTATTTGCAAAGAATGCTGTCTCCTCACCTAGCTTTGAAGGGCATACCTAACTCCAGTGTCCTCTCTGTCCTTTGTATGGCAATAGTATGGGCTCTTGGGTTTGGGACTTGCATGCCATTTCTGTCTTTAGCATCTATTAGTCTCATAGGAAGTGACTCAGAGTGGATTCTTGTCAGTCAGTTTATCAAGGTACAGTGGCCTTATAGTAATGTAGGTTTTCTTAGTATCTTTATAAAGGATTCTTGTGCTGCTTTTATAAAAATTTTTATTTTGATTGTATGTACAAGCATGTATCTGTGTGTAGGCATGTTCACATGAGTGCATTGGCCCCAGAGGTGAACAGAGATTTTCGGGTCCCCTGAAGCTGGAGTTACAAGTGGTTGTGAGCTGCTCGTTGTGGATGCTAGGAACCAAAGTTGGGTCCCCTGCGGGAGCAGCATGCTCTTTTCACTGCTGAGCTAACTCTCGTTTCCATTAATTTAAAAAATGCTAGCTTTATCCCTCAGTTCCCTCCAGTGCTAACCTTACCCACAGTCCCCTTCAGTGCTAACCTTACCCACAGTTCCCTCGAATGTTCAGGAGCTACAGTCTCTTAACTATGTAAGAAGAGGTGATGGGGTGCAGTGCAGGATGGGCTTTTACACAGAATATGGGTGCTCCCTCCTCCACAGCAGGCAGGCAAGCAGAAAATAGGTGTGGATGTTGACAGGGAACAGGGACAGGAGCATTGAGAAGGACTCTCCAGGAGCTTTGGCTTTCTCAGGGATAAGCTAACTATTTCAGCTGTCTGTTTTTTCTCTTGTGGAAGACAGGATAGACAGTGTTCATTTAACAAACTCAAATTTCTGGTCAGAACACGACAGTGAGTGGCATCTTTGAGTAACTTTCTGAAGGAGCTCAAGGGCGGTGAGTCTGTTGCCAGGCAAGGCCCAGAGCAGCTTCCTGCTGGTGTCCCCAGCACAGGATTGAGGAATACTGTTCTTGAGATGTGAAGAAGCATCTGCTCATTCGTAGGGCACTGTGCTGGTTAGGAGTTTATCTGTCAACTTGCCACAGCCTAGACTCATCTGGGAAGAACATCTCCGTGAGCCACTGTCTAGATCAGGCTGGATTGTGTGCGTATCTGAGTGGCCTTGTCTTTATTGGCTGACATAGAAGACTTGCCTTGAGTGTGGGCAGTACTAACTGGTGAGCTGTGCTCTGAGATGTGGAGAGCAGGCAAAGCTAGCTGAGTAATAAGTGAAGCCAGCAATCCAGGAGCCACACATTTCTCCCTTTTGTCTTTAGATGTGATCTGGCCAGCTGCGTGAGTTCCTGTCCTCTCTTTCCCTCCATGATAGTCTGGAATTGTGGGTCAAATCAACACATTCTCCCCTAGGTTGCTGTTTTGGGGTATTTTCTCATAGCAACTGAAGCGAAACGAGAACGGGACCCAACAGCAGACACAGGAAGGATTCTGTAGAAGGGTAGCTTGATGAACCATTGACTTTTATATCACTGAGGAGAAAATTCTCTCTGTGGCTCCAATAACTGTGGATTCTCTTTGTATCCTTGGGGAGGTGCGTGGTCTTGTGAGCTCCTCTCCAAAACAACCATTAACTGCTTATTCGTGTTGAGAAGGGGGAGGGACCTAGTGAGCCCTCCCCTCTACTAACCACTCTCTATAAATTCTTGGAGAGAGGCAAGGCCTCCATGGTGGAAGTTAATGAGCCTGAGCTTGTGCAGGTCACCTTTGGATAATCACCACCGCTTCCGTTTCGAGGGAGCAATGGTTGCATCATGCCCAGGAGATAGTGTTCCCTCAAAAAAAGACTGAAGCTATCACAGAGAGGAAGTACAGACATGATGTGGGAGAGGCTTGGCTTAGGGGGAATGTGTATCAGGAGTCTAGAGGGCTATCCTGGGGAGACTGTACTGGTTAGGGAGCCATGGAAAGAAGACAGGGACGTGGAATGAGTGGCCATCGGAATGAAGGCTTGAGGCAGAGGAAACTGGTGTGAGAGAAAGAATGCTCTGCCCAGGGGTTGTTCATGCAGAAACTAGTTAGAGCTGTCATACTGTAGGAGGCGCTGGGTAGGAAAGTCTTTGGTCAGCATGCTAGACTGTCTCCATGGCAACACCCAGATACCTTCTTACACTTGTCAAATTCTATCAGCAGCCCAATCCTTGTAGCATCTTCCATTGAGCCTCTCTCGTCCCCTGAGTTCTTTCCATGGCCGTCTAGGTGACTTCTCTACTATTTTATCACCTCCGGTTACTTACTCAAATCTACTTTCAGTAAGAGACCACCCCTGTTGAGTGGCAAGTCAAATTCTACCATTCTGTTTCAGATTCCATCCTGATGCCCCATTTCAAAGCCAAAGCCCCCTAATCATGGCCTCCACGGCCACAGTGATCTGCCATCACCCCTACCAAGCATAGTCTCCATCATCTGCTGTGTTTCTCCTGTCCCCAAACTCCCGCTGGTCAGACCTGGCCGCCATGCTCTCTACTCCCTCCAAGGCTGTCTTAGTTTTCTTTCCTGTCACTGTGGTTTTCAGTTGCCTATTCTCCCTAGAAAAGCAACTTGAGGAAGAAAGGATTTATTTTAGCCCACAAGGTCACAGGCCAGCATAACAGGGAAGTCACAACAGCCAGAGCTTGAGGCAACTGGTTTCATCACCTTCATGGTCAAGAGCAGAGAGCAACGGATCAATGCCTGCATGAACGGGCTGGGCTTGCTTTCACATAATCCCTGACACATAGCCCCATAGGTCAAACCAGTCTCTCACTGAAAGTCCCTTCCCAGGTGACTCTCGATTGTGGCAGGTTGACAACTAAATCTGACCATCACAAAGGCCATGGCAATTATCTACCTCAAAATGCCTCTTCCTCTGGTGTCTGAAACATTCCCCTTTTCTCAGAGAGGCTCTGCCTGTTCACCTTGATAAAACCATTCCCATCTTTATATCTTATTTTATTCTCAGTTGTACCTATCACCCACACATTAGATGCTTAATTATTTGTTTGTGCTCTGCCTGCTCTGTCTGACAGTGGTGTTGTCTTTTTTTATTTTTTATTGTACTGTCTAGCTTAAGACATAGTTGTTAAATAGATACTCTTTAAATGAATCAGTGACTGTGCTCTTCTGGGGATTATAGGACCATGGAACAGTAAATAGGGCATCTTTTTTCTTTTTCTGTTTAGAGGGAGATGGCTCAATACACAAAGTATTTGCCACACAAACACGAGGACCACAGTTCAAATCCCCAGCCCCCACATAGAAAGCCTGCATGGTTCAAATCCCCAGCCCCCACATAGAAAGCCTGCATGGTTCAAATCCCCAGCCCCTACATAGAAAGCCTGCATGGTGACACAGTTCAAATCCCCAGACTGTAACTGGATGTTCTCTCCTGCTCACTAATTCCTGCAAACTGTTTAGACTGTTAGCTCAGGCTTATTATTAACTAACTCTAACAATTTTAATTAACCTGTTTATATTATTCCGTATTTTGCCACAAGGCTTTTACCTCACATCTTGCTTCTCTGGTGACCACTGACATTTCCCAGACTCTGCCTTCTTCTTCCCTGTATTTTTCCTTGGATTTCCCACTTGGCTCTATTCTGCCTGGCTATTGGCAAAATCAGATTCTTTATTAACTAATGGTAATAAAAATATACTCACAGCATACAGAATGGCATCCCACACCCCCACACCCCACAAAGAAAGCCTGCATGGTGCCATTTGCCTGTAACTCCAGTGCTGGGAGGCAGAGACAGAAGGATTCCAGGGATGCCCTGGTCAGACAATCTAGACACATAGTTCTCAACCTGTGGGTTTTGACCCCCACAAGGGTCAAATGTCAGATACCCTGCATATCAGATTTTATTAAAATCACACTTATAAATTAGCAATGGAATAATTTTACGGTTGGGGTCACTACAACATGAGGAACTGTATTAAAGGGTCACAGCGTTAGGAAGGTTGAGAACCACTCTGTGGGCAATCAATGAGCTTCAGACTTATTGAGAGACTCTGTCTCAAAAAAAGAAAAGAAAAAACAAAGGAAGAGAGAGAGAGAGAGAGAGAGAGAGAGAGAGAGAGAGAGAGAGAGAGGAGACTTACCAAGAAAACAGGCTACCTGCAGATCTTCGCTTTTCCCTTCCCTCCCCCAAATTCTACCCCCAGTACCATCCCTAGCTCTGCCGCAGACCAGTTCCTAGACTTCCCTCACCCCTCTTGCCTTTAACTCCAGTTCATCACACAGATCTTTCCTTCCAAGGCTCCTTGCCCATTCATTGCTTTATCCCAGGCCTCAACTCCAACAGGAAAGCACTGGACTCTGCAGGTCACCTCAGCCAGCACAACAGGCAGCTAACTTCGGGTCTTCACTGCTCCTCCAGTGTTGTAGCAGCTCTGCAGTGGACCACCTGCTATGGCTGCTCCTTACTCTCGGCCTCCATTCCCAGGAATCCTGATGAAACACAAAGTTTTCTTCCTTTTTTCAACCCCCTCCATCAACCCCCTTCCTAGGCCATCCCCACTCCTAAATGTCAGCTCCCAGTATTAGAAACACAGTGGCCACACCTATCAGGATCCCAGAAGAATGTCTTACAAGGCAACATACAGCCCCCATGCTCTCTTACAAACCTGAGAGGGCAACAGAAACCAAGAAACAAAACACCACCCAACAAAGGCAGGATAAGATAGCAGTACCTAGAACTACATCTTCCGAAAACCAGATGCCTAGATGCAAGCCTGAAAACAGTCACTAGCAGCCAAGACACTATGACTCCACTAGAGCCCACTACTCATGGATATTGCTCCACATCAATGGTTTCAACTCTCTAATAAAAAGACACAAATTAACAGAATGGATGTGAAAACAGGATCCATCCTTTTACTGCAACCAAGAAACATACCTTAACATCAAAACAGACATTGCCTCAGGGTAAAAGGATGAGAAAGATATTTCAAGCAAATGGACCTACAAAGAAAGCTGGTATAGGCATTTTAATACCTGACAAAATAGACTTCAAACCAAAACTCATCAGAAGAGGGATAGGAAAAGACACTACATACTCACCAAAGGAAATACCCATCAAGAGGACATTGCTATTCTTAACATCTGTGCACTAAACACAAGATACCCAAGTTCACAAAAGAAACACAACTACAGCTTAAACCACAGATTGACCCCATACACTGACGGGAGCGTCTTCCCAATAGACATATCATCCAGACAAAAGCCCAGTAGAGAAGTGCTGGTGCCAATTGACACTAGGAGCTAAACTGACCTAACATATTTATAGAACATTTTACCAAAAACATAAAAGAATATACCATCTTCTCAGCACCTCATAGAACTTTCTTAAAAATTGACCACAAACTCAGACACAAAGCTAGTCTCAGCAGATACAAGAAAATTAAAATAATACCTTTCATCCTGCCTGACCACCATGGATTAAAGCTAGATATCAATAACATAAACAATAGCAAGCTTACAAAACTCATGGAAACTGAACAGCTCACTATTGAATGAAAAAAAAATGGGTCAAAATAGAAAAAAGAAAGAGATTAAAAAATTTCTAGAATGGAATGAAAATGAACACACAATATATCTACATTGATGGGACACAGTGAAGTTGGTTCTAATATGCAAGTTCATAGCACTAGGTGATGTCATAAAAAATGGAATAATCTCATAATAGTAATTGAACAGCGCACCTGAAAGCTTTAGAACTAACAGAAGTCACAACAAAGAAGGAGCAGACAGGAAGAAATAATTAAATGGGGTTGAAATCAATAAATAGAAATAAAAATGTAAAGAATCAATGAAATAAAGAGTTAGTTCTTTAAGAAAATCAATAAGATCGACAAGCCCATATCCAAATTAACTAAAAGGCTGAGAAAAAAGATCAAAATTAGCAAATTTAGAAATGAAAATGGGGACATCAGAGACACTAAGGAAATCTAGAGAACCATAGAACAAGTTTTAATAACCTAAACTCTACCAAACTTGAAAATACAGAAGAAATTAATAATTTTCTATTTATCAATTTACCAAATAAATCAAAATTAGATAAGTAACTAAAACAGACCAATAACCCCTAGTAAAATAGAAGCAGTCATTAAATGTCTCCCAACCAAAAAGTCCAGGACCAGATGGTTTTAGTGCAGAATTCTACCAGTTTTTCAAAGAAGAATTAATGCCAATATTCCTCAAGTTATTTCACAAAGTATAAACAGAAGGAACATTTCCCAAGTCATTTTATGAGGCCAATTACCCTGATACCCAAACCACTCAAAGATCCAACAAAGAAAAACAATTACAAACTGATTTCTTTTAGGAACATAGATGCAAAACTCTCAATGAAACACTAACAAACTGCATCTAAGAACCCATTAAAAGATCAGAGACAAGGGAATGGTTCAATATGTGAAAATGAGTAAATGTAATTCACCATATAAACAAACTGAAGAAAAAAAACCACATGATCATCTCAGCAGATGCAGAAGAGGACTTCGACAAAAATCCAACACCTCTTCATGATAAAAGTTCTTGAGAGTTTGGAGGATACAAGGGACATACCTCAACATAAGAAAGGCAGTTCATGTAAAACAACATCAAATTAAATAGAGAGAAACTCAAAGCAACTCCATTAAAATCAGGAACAAGACAAGGTCTTCCCTTCTCTCCATACCTATTCAATATCGTACTGGAAGTCTTAGCACAATAAGACGACTGATGGAGATCAAGGGGATATAAATTGGAAAAGAAGAAGTCAAAGAAAAAAGTCCTACTACAAACAAATGTCTAACAGACTGAGAAAGAAATCAGGGAAGCAACACCTTTCACAATAGCCTCAAATAATATAAAATATTTTGGGGTAACTCTAACGAAGCAAGTGAAAGACTTGTATGAGGAAAAACTTCAAGTCTTTGAAGAAATAAATTGAAGAAGATATCAGAAGATGGAAAGTCCCCCATGCTTATGAATGAGAAGAATTAACATAGTAAGTAGCAACATGGTCATCCTACCAAAAGCAATCTGCATATTAAATTCAATCCCCATCAAAAGTCCAATACAATTCTTCAAAAGATCTTGAAAGAACAATTCTCAGCTTCACATGGAAACACAAAAACCCCAGTATAGCTAAAATAAACCTGAACCACAAAAGAATTGCTGGAGGTCCTACCATTCCCAATTTCAAGTTGTACTACAAACCTAGAGTAATAAAAATATCATGGTATTAGCACAAAAACAGACTTGTTGGTCAATGTAATAAAATTGAAAACCTAGATATAAATCTGCACACATATGGACATCTAATCTTTGATTTTAATAAAAAGCCAAGAATACTTGCTGGAAAAAGACAGTATCTTCAACAAATGGTGCTGATCAACTAGATGGCAGCATGTGGACAAATCCAAATAGATCCAGACTTATCACTCTGCACAAAACCCAACTCCAAATGGATCAAAGACCTCAACATAAGGCCAGCTACACTGAATCTGATAGAAGAGAAAGTAAAAGAAACAAAAGGCTTAAATTTGTTGGCTCAGGAAAAGACTTTCTGAACAGAGCACCACTAGCACAGGCACTAAGACCAGCCGTTAATAAATGGGAACTCATTAAGGAGCTCTGGCAAGGCAAGAGACACCGTACTTCAGACAAAGCAACAGCCTACAGATTGGGAAAAAATTTTATCAACTCCACATCCAATAGAGGGCTAATATCCAAAATATACAAAGAACTCAAAAAACAAGATATCAAGAGAACAAATAATTCAATTAAAACTGGGGTACAGAGCTAAACAGAATTCTCAAAAAAAGAGGAAAGTCAAATAGATGAGAAATACTTTAAAATGCTCAATGTCCTTAATTATTAGGAAATACAAATCAAAATGACTTTGAGATTCCATCTTACACCTGTCAGAATGGCTAAGATCAATAAAAGACAAGTGACAGCTCATGCTGGTGAGAATATGGAGTAAGGGAAACACTCCTCCATTGCTGGTGGGAATTCAAACGTGTACAGTTATTATAGAAATAACGGGTTTCTCTGGAGGATGGGGTTGATGCACCTCAGACCCAACTCTACCACTCTTAGGAATTACCCAAAGGATGCTCTATCCTACCATGTTCATTGTTGCCCTATTCATATTAGCCAGAAATTAAAAACAACCTTGATGGCCTTTGAAAGATGAATAAATAAAGGAAATATGGTACATTCACAAGGTGGAGTATTATTCAGCCACATAAAAATGTAAAATCATTAAATTTGCATATAAATGGATGGAACTAGAAAAGATCACCCTGAATGAGGTAACCCAGAGGCAGGAAGACAAATATGGCATGTATTTGTTAATATGTAGTATTAGCTGATAAGTCAATGATAACCAAGCTACAGTCTGTACAACCACAGAGGGTAGGTATAAAATAAGGGACTAGAGGGAACAGATACATCTCCCTTGGAAATGGAAATAGAATAGATAATTAGGATTGAGAGGGGACTAGAATGGGAGGATGAAGTGTGAAGAGGGAAGGGAAATGAGGAAGGGAATATGGGGAGAGACATCCAAAATTAAGGGCCATTTAAGGGGTAGTATAGAAACTAAACACAGTCGAAACTTCCTAAAATTCAAACATATACTAAGGTGATCTAAGTGAAATTGCCAAATAATGAACTCCAACAGGCCATCTCTTGCCAACAAATCACCAAATGAAGCTCCCAGTACTAGGACTGGTTTGTATTAAATTGGATATTTGGCCTAAGGGGTCCATGGGAACCCCCAAACAACCCAGGCTGTGCCACGTCCATAGTTTTCTCTTTCCAATTTGACAGCAAGTTCCCATTGCTGAAGACAACACAGAACTCACTGAACGTGGAGAAGTTGAGCTGGTGCCTACAGAGAACCTATATCCCTAGCATCTTATATCCTATATCCCTATATATCATCTTATACCCTTATGTCCCTAGCATCTTATATCCTATATCCCTATATGTTATCTTATACCCTTATGTCCCTAGCATCTTATATCCTATATCCCTATATATCTTATATCCTTATATCCCTAGCATCTTATATCCTATATCCCTATATATCTTATATCCTTATATCCCCAGAAGCTTTGGTACAGGAAGGTACTCTGAATACTACTAAGAAGAGAAAAGAACACAAGCCATCCACAAACCCTTTGGTCTATAACAATGTCCTTCCTGATAGATATGCTAGGGCAATGGTGATAGAAAGCTTGTAGGAGTAACCAACCAATATCTGACTTGACACAAGATAAAAGCCATACTAGACACTGCTTTGGTGACCAAGAACCTGAGACTGAATTAGGTAGCCCAGGGTTCTATAAAACCAAATAATACTGTCCTTTAAAAAAGAAGGAAAGAAAGAAGAGGAAGAAAAAAGAAAAGAATGAAATATGCAGCAACGAAATTACATCTAATGGCATTCTTCTCTGCTCATAGATCAATATATTGCTGCTTAGCCATCATCAGAGGAGCTTCCTTTTACAGCAGATGGGAACAAATACAGAGACCACAGACTGACAGGCAGAGAGTGAGAGACCATGGAACACACTGCTCTAAATAGGTTGTCTCTATCAAATCCATCCCCTCAGGGCTCAGGAAACCCTGGGGAAGAGAGGCAGAAAGAGTGTAAGAGCCAGAGGGGGTGGAGGACACAAGGCCCTCTAAATCAACACGATCAAAGCGCCTATGAACTCACAGAGACTGAAGCAGAATGCCCAGGGCCTGCACGGGTCTGCACAGATCCTTTGAATATAGATTATGGCTTCCAGTTTAGTGTTTTTGCAGTGTGAACAGTGGGCCCACCTACACCCACCCACATGCACACACACACACGCACACACACACACACACACACACACATATGCACACATACGCACACACACAACATTCCTGCTGCTATACTTCTATGTTTTGTGTGTTAGTCATACTGCCTTTGATCCAGGTTAGGCTAAGCCAGACTTCAGTTTAGTTGGGGTTCACCTTAAGGGAGGCGGACAGATGAAGCACTCTGAGTCTGGGACTTCCAGAATGTCCCAAGAACACAGAAGGGACCGAGCTACAGCATTTGTGATTTTAAGAAATGTAAAAAGAAAAAGGAGGAGGAGAAAGAAAACTACCAAGGCCTTGAAAAGGAAGGGAGGATTCCACAGCAAAGGGCAAGGACCTTTTAAGGTGACTCACTGCTGTTGCTGAAGAGAGGGCGGGCTCAGGGGGTTGATTAAGTCCTGCTCTGGCCTGTGAGGGATGCAGTTGTGTTGACAAATGACATAGATGGTAGAGAAGGAGCCTCCTTCCTCAGTTCCAATCAGGGGAGCTGACTGAGGGGTATGGAGGTTTCTTCCATGGCTTTGGGTTCTAACGTACACATCAGTGGTAAAAGAATGTGTCTAGGGAGTTCAAAGTGTGTACGCTGAGATGTTCCCGGTAATCCCACAAGGAGCACATAGGAACAGAGCATGGAGCTGTGGACAGTATTGTTTGTATCAATTACATGTGGCATAGGGCACATTGTCATTAGTTATAGTACAGCCATGACAATGTCAGGCATACTGGATTTAGAATCACTGGCCCAGTAAGTAACTCAGAGGCCAGTCTCCCAGGCCCCTCTGATACTAAAGTTCACCATTCAGGACTTTTGCCGAGGAGTAATATTGAATATGTTGACTTTCAGAGTTCATCCATGGACTCATGGGGCTCCCTGCCCCGACCTCTAAGCAGCCCCTCACTGATTCCCTCTTTACCCACTTCTGAGCAACCCTCTGCTGTTTCTCTCTTCCCCTCTGTGTCCCCAGAGCACATCTGGAGCAGTCGTCCCCAGGGTCATGGTATATCTGGAAAGTTTCCAAAGGGGACAATTGGCAGTGGTGTGCCCCAGGCTCAGAAGGAACTAGACTTATCATCCTAGGATGAACTAAATGGTCTCACGAACCCAGGATCTGTGTCGAGTTAACCAAGTCAGAGCCTGCTTTCCAGCAGACCACACTCCTGCTCGTGGGTAAATGTCTCCTAGCTGTCACCGGTCCATTCCGCCATTCCTGACATATGAAGAAGTCACACCAATGAATAGCCTTGTCTCTCTCTAGTCTTGCCCAAGATGCCACCAGGGAGGAAGGTGCCTCTCCTCCACAAAAGGCAGGAAGATGATTGAGCTCGCCATGGCTCTGTGCTGGAGGAATGGGGGCCATCACTATCAGAGGGGCAGCAGGGAGGCCTCCTTTCCCCTTAATTCTCCCTATTCAAATCCAGTGTCTCTGGTTGGGACAGCGTAGTTGGATTTTTTGGTGGGCCACCAGCTCACAAATAACGACACTGAGACTTCCTATTAATTATGAGAGCTTGACCTTAGCTTAGGCTTGTCCCACTGGCTCTTATAACTTAAATTAACCCATTAATCTATGTCCTATCATATAGATAACCCATTTATCTATGTTCTATCACACAGCATTACCTCTCTTGCATCTTGCACCTCCTGTTTCCTCTCCGTGCCTCCTGGTATCTCCCGCACACCTAGATCCCTCCTCCTCTTCCTTTCTCTGCCCAGAAACCCCACCTTGACCTCCTGCCTAGCTATTGCCATTCAGCTTTTTATTACACCAATCATAACAATACAATTTTACTCTGTATGAATATCCTACAACAGGATAGAATGCAAAAAATAGACTCAAGCCTTCACCCCAAGCATATCTTTAACCTGTAAGGAATCTTGTATAAACACTCAGTTAAAGACCCCTGTCCACTCATCCCACTAAAGAGGAAGCAGTGTCTCCAGCAGTGTGTGGATGGGCCGACCCTGTGGATCCTGGGTGAAGCAGTGTTTTCTATCTAGCCTCACAGTAAACTGCAGTGTGCCAGGATATTTGGGTGAGGTACGGGCCCAGGCCAGGTGAGAGTCTTTTCTCTTTGGGGAGGCAAGCAAAACTTGGAGAGGAAGGAGAACATGGTAATGGGATGCTCCTCTCTCCAAGAAATCCTGAAAACCTCATCTTGGTAAGAAGGAAGCTGGGCTTTTCTTGAGGGTACACCAACTCCTCCTTCTCTGAGCAGGAACAAAGGGACCTGGGTCCTACAAGCAGAGACCTGAGGGAAGACAGCACAGAGGACACAGAGCAGGGCAGGGCCAGGCGGTGGGGTCGGTGGCAACTCCTGGAAGCTTGGAAAAAAGTGAAGCTTTTCTTCAGTTAAACTATGTTATTGCAGATGTCTCTTGTCTGATTAAACATCTGGCTTTGGTTCAGAGTTCAAGTGAGAGAGCCTGCTGCAATGAATCAGTGAAGAGGGATCAAGAAAGACATCCAACATCAGTGTCAGGCTTCCCCCATGCACATGTGTGCTTGTGTGCATGTGCACATGTGCCCGGGTGTGTGTGCGTGCACACATACACACACACAACCTAACGAGGAGACAGTCTAAATAAAGACGGGGCAGCAGACACAGCCATCCAGACAGCTGCACTGTGCATGGCAGGCACAACCCATTCAGCTGTTCCCAAGCCAGGCAGTGAATTCATCACCCTGGCACAGCCACAGGGATGGGATGAGACTCTGTCTGTCTGTCTGTCTGTCTGTCTGTCTGTCTGTCTCTCTCTCTCTCTCTCTCTCTCTCTCTCTCTCTCTCTCACACACACACACACACACACACACATTGTGTTAACCCACTTAACACTTTTAAGGGTAGTCAACTGATAGAGGAGAGCTTAGTTTGACACATCCAACAGCCATCGACCTGTCCCCTATGCCCTGCTGTGCCTCTGCCTACAGTCCCCTGTCCCCTGGCAGTCACCATGCCACCCTCTGCTTCTGGGCATTTGATCACCTCAGATACCTCAGGGGAGCACAAGCCAGCCATATCACTTCAGAAGGTGTGTGGGAAAGAATAGAAATCGGGGTCAAGAGGAGATGTTTGCCTCCGGGTTGTATTGCAGCCTAGTCCACAGCCCAGATGTGGAGACAGACAAGGAACTCACCAAGAATGACTGTGTGAAGGGAAAACACTTTGTATGCATGGGTGTATGAAAAGGGGACTCAATGCCAGCCTGGGGACATGATGAGAGTTTTACAGGACATTGGGGTGAGGAAGGCACACACACACACATGCACACATGCAATACATGTATACACATGCATATGCACATATGCACACACATGCACACACATGTATACACACACGCACACATGTATGCGTGGATATACCCACTACAGTGCTCAGGCTGCTGGGAGTTTACAGAGATCACTTTTTTTGATAGGTCAAATTTTATTTTTTCTACACTTGATTTTTAATCTTTAATAGAGAACCTTTTGTAAATTCTTATGTGTGTGTGTATGTGTGTGAGAGTGTGTGTGTATGTGTTAATATGGAATCCCTGTCTATCTGTGTGTGCTATAAAATTCATTAGAAACATGTCTTATCACCCTCCCTCCCTCTCTCCCAGGCTTCATTCTGTTGTTTGACTGGGAAGACACAGTTCAGAGCCACGCGAGGCAGGTGGTGTTTCAGGTCTCTATCTGAGCAAGTTCCTCATGGTCTCACTGTCACCCCCAGGGATGCTGCCTTGGGGCCACCTCCAGGGAACCCAGAAGAAGTTTAACCACTTGGGACAAATGGAGACTCTACCTGCATTTGGATTGTCACCAGAAGTGGGGGCAGGTAGGAGGGTGCTGTGAGAATGGCAGGAACTCTCCTGGAAGCCCGGAGAATGGCGGGAATTCCCTGGGAACAACTTTGGAGATTGTACTCTGCAATCAATTATTTATCAGTGAACTCTGAGAGCCATCACTGTCTGTTTTCTGCTTGCCTGGAGGATAAGGACTTTGTCCTAAGAGTTGTCTATTTAAGAACTGGCTAGAATTCCCTGGAAAATACACATCCCCTCCCTGGGCAGTGTTTTCTTTCCTTACCACCCACACCTCTGAACCCTGCATAGAGATGGGTCCCTCTCCTCCCAAGCCTTCAAGCCAGCACAGAGAGGCCAAGAAACTCCTGAGAAGATTATTTTTCATCATTTATTAATGCTCCTTGGCCTTGTCCCCAAATAATTAGGGCCAGGAAATTTTTACAGCATACTGTTAATTACCATCTGGGTTGCTTAACAAGCCAAGGCTCTGGATGGTATCTGGAGGCCCTCTGAGAATCATGGGGACACACGTGAGTCATGTGTTGGCTGTTACACCCCCATGAGAGATAGGATCCTTCCGTGGTGTGTGGGAGGTGCCGGCTCCCCATTAGCGTCAACCCTCTCGTTCCCAGGAAAGTGACAAGCGTACCTTCTCCCCCGAGAGGAAGTAGGGCTCTTGCTCTGGCAGGAAGCCAGGCTCTCAACACATAGAGACACCCACAGGACCCCAGGAACCCTCTCTCAAGCATGCGGGTTTGGAACATGAAACTCTGCATTCTAACCATTTGGTCTCAGCTAGGGTTCTACTGGGCTTTGCTGAGGAGGTGTGATCAGAGAAGCTGGAGAAGAGGCTGGAGGGATAGGGTGAGCCAAACAAAGAACCTCGTCCAAAATGCTGCTGCAGGAGAGGTCCAGACTCCACACCTCCCAGAGATACTGAACACCAGAGGAACTGAGGACCTGGTTCTACTGTCCCATCAGCACACTTGCTGGGTTCATGGGCCCACAGTACATATCAGGCCAGGTTGTTCACAGAGCAGCCACTATGAGGAGGTTCTGGGACATTGGTAGACAACTTTGAGCAGTCTGGGGTGGTATCTAGCTAGGAAGACCTGGATGGGAGATACACAGCCACTGATGCCCCTTTGGACTGGCAGGAGGATGAGCCTTGTGGCCGTTCTCAGACTCCACAAACCGCTTGCCTCCATCCTAGGTGGTGCAGAAGCGTGTGCAGTCCAGAGGCTGTGGTGAGCATCTGTCCACTCTCATCTCCAATGTGGCTGTCCTTATATCCGTGGCATGGGAGATATGCCCAGACATGACCTCATACGTGAGCCCACAAACCAGCTTGGCAGTGTGTTTAATTACAAGGTGCCCTCCTCTAGCTGTTGCTGGCCTGGGATCCTGCCAATAGGCATGCTTCCCTTTGGGACAGTGTCCTGAGGGATGACATCAGAAGAAAATGTGGGGTGATCTGTCAGGTACCAGTTTTAAAGACTGGTACGGTTAGTTATCAGGCAGGGGCTCAGGGGTTTCCCAGGGCTACAGAAGGGGCCTCTTTCTGTCCATGTTACTTTCTTGTAACTGTGACAGAGGCCTGAAGCAGTTTTAAAGGAGGGAAGATTGGTTTGAGCTCATGGCTTCAGAGGTTTGGGTACAAGTATGGCTGGTTACACGCCTGTGGACCTGAGGTGAGGCAGAGCAAGATGGCGGGACCGTGTGGTAAAACAAATCTTCTCAATGGACAAAATCAGAAAGGGGTCTTCCTCCTCCAGCAAGGCCCTTCCTCCTAAGCTTTCCCCCCTCCCCAAACAGCACTGCTACCATCTAGGGCCAACATTTCTCACCTTATCCGTGGGAACACCTCACTCTCAAAATCACGGTCACACACCCCATCCATCTGTGGTCCCAACACTCAGTCTCAGTGGTCTTCCTTCCTCCAGGAAATGTCACAAGTGCAAAGGAGCCCACACCAGCCAATGGAGCCCTGGCCTTCCCGGTTTGCCTACCCCTTCCCCAGCTTAGGCAAAATCAGCCATGCTCAGTGAGATCAGAGATGTCCCACTATCCCCAGCGTCCCCAAGAGACTGGCAACGACTTGAGCTCTGCAGGGTGTGGGGAGAGGCCAACATAGGAACCGGTGGCCCCTGGAGTCATGAGAGCCTGGGTTCAGTGATAGGAAGTACACTTGGTGTTAACAGAGTCTGCAGACAGAAAGTTTGACCTGCCATCTGTCGGACTCAGTGGAGAAACCGTGGCCCCAGGAGCCCTTCCACAGCAGGAAACAGCTGTGTGGCTTCAACAGGTCAGCTCTCTCCTGAGTCCCACAGTGAGTCTTGTGCCCACATGAGACCTGTCCTTGTAGTGTGAAGCGGCGGGGCTGCGTCCCGCCACCCGCCGCCGGCTAGCTTTACCCAAAATAATTACACAGAAACTGTATTCTTTTAAACACTGCCTGGCCCATTATCTGTAGCCTCTTATTGGCTAATTTTCACATCTTGTTTTAACTCATATTTAGTAATCTGGGTAGCACCACGAGTTGTGGCTTACCAGGAGAGATCTTAACCTGCGTCCATCTCGGAGAGCAGCACCATGGAGTCTCACCACGCGACTGCCTGAAGCGTCTCCCCAACTCTACTTCCTTGTTCCCACAATTCTGTTCTGTCTACTCCACCTACCTAATTTTCTGTTCTTAAAGGGCCAAGGCAGTTGATCTGAAGAAATAATTGATTTTTGTGAGTTATTGTTTTTCTTCCTTTTTTTTTTAAAAAAAAAAAAACTATATGAGTGTTGATTCTTGTATATTGATATATTGAACATTGTATGAGAGTATGATACTACCTCTGTTTGAAACAATTGTTATATTGACATTGTTTACCATATTGCACTGTACATTTCTACCTCAGATATTATTTATGTAAGGACCCTGTTTACATTTGGAAATCATTGTCTTCATTTTTTGCACAGTTGTTTATTCTATTAGTCATACAGTTACATAAGTGTTGAGAATTATATGTTGGTCATATTTATATTTAGGACAATCAGGTTTTTTAGACACATAGAGGTTGTATTTAGTATAGATAGCATAATCTTCAACCTCTTTAAAGAACTGTAGAACATGGCCTTTAATCTAACCTACAGTTTTGTATTTATGAGACACAATCACTCCTGGCAACAATGCTCTACTCCCGAGAAAACGTTGAGCACCAAAGACACTCCACTGGGAGTTTGTCTTCTACTTGGCAGAACTGGCCTTGGGGCAAAGAAAAGCCCATACCTCCATTACTGACTAAAGTACAAAATATCCATAAGTGGATAAAACAAAATTGTCTTATCTTGCCAAGACAGGATAGGATAGTTCTACTAAAGGTTCCTTGCCATTGTATAATGGTATGTCAGGTTTTTTCAGGCCTCAGCCAAAGTTGGTTGCCTCAACATTGCTATCAAGACTTCGTGTGGTTGCCCAGGTAGTCAATTGTCTCTGTCTTCTGTTACACATTTTAAAAGTTTCTCGTTTGTGCTTCCTGGTTGCTTTGGTAATTTTACTCTCCTTCTCAGATCTTTGATGGGGTTAAAGATTAGATAATGGTAGCTACCTTCTAGATTATTTAGACTTCTCAAAGTAGAGTGATTAAAAAAATTCTTCGTTATATACTTCTCGCCTGATATTGTTTATTTTTTGTAATTTTATATGATCTGTTCCCATTATATATAGTTGTATTTGGTTTCTAAATCTGTCTTATTTAGACAAAAAAGGGGAGATGTTGGGGCAGCTGGCCCAATCCCTGCGTTCAGGGGCGTGGCTGCTCCAGCGGGGTAGCATTCCCCTTAAATAGGATTGGGGAGCTCACCTTCGGCTCCGCTGGACCCTTGGTTCTGTAAGTTCCCTTATCTCCCCTTGTATTAAAATTAAATAATTATAAAAGGACTATTTTTGGTTATTTCCAATCTTCGCCACATCATGTCCTGACAGTCCTTCTCTAGGAGGGCAAAGTCTTGGGTTCCTTCTTCAGACAGAGACTGGCCTGGCCTCAGAATAGGTCTACCTCCCTTGCAGGTTGCTGGTCTGGCTTCCTCAGGAAACTGAAAACCTGGGAAGTGTATGAACTTGAAACACTGAGTGTAGGTTGTAGTGAATGTGGTTTTAGTGTTGTTTCTGAGGAATAACTCTCTGTTTAGATGACATATGTGGTGGCTTTAATAAGAACGGCCCCCTTAGGCTCGTATGTCATCAAGGGGTGTCACTGCTAGGACCTTGCTGGAGGGTGGGGCTTTGAGGCCTCAAAAGCCAAGCCCAGTGTCGCCGCTCTCTTTTCCTGATACCTGCAGATCTGGATATGGAGCTCTCAGCTACTTCATGCTCCCTTCCATGATGATAATGAACCAAACTCTGAAACTGTAAGCGAGCCCCAGTTAACTATTTTCTTCTACAAGACTTGCTGTGGTCATGGTGTCTCTTCCCAGCAATAGAATATTAAGACAATGTGGTGTGTGTGTGTGTGTGTGTGTGTGTGTGTGTGTGTGTGTGCGCGTGTGCACGCGAGCATGTGTGTATTTGTGTCTGCATCTATATGTAAGTTTGTATATATGTGTGTATGTGCAACTATATGTATGCATGTGTGTATGTGTCTGCATCTATGTATAAGTGTATATAGAAGTATATAGAAGTATATATATATATATATGTAGGTATATATGCATGTATCTGTTTGTACATACAAACGGTCATGTGTACCTGTGTGTGAATTCTTATATACATTGGTGTGCATATATGCATATGTGTGTGCATGAATTGTGTGTAGTGTATATTTATGTGACTCACATACGTGTGTGTGCTTAAATACATGCATGTTTATGCGTGTTGCCATTTCCTATGAATGTGTGTAAACATGTTTACATATGTGTGCATGTGAATGCATGTGTTCACATATGTGCATTTGTTCTTATGTGCATGTGTGTCTGTGAGCATATTGCACACCTGTTGATGGCTAAGTATACCCACTCCCACACTGTTGATTCTAGAGCTCTGCTTGGTGCAGAGAGATGAACACTGTAAAGCCATGGCTGACCCAGGAAACAAGTGACCTGGCTCCTTCACCCTGGCAAGGCAGGCAGAGTTTGGCCTAGGTCCGGTTCATTTCCTGTTCCTCAAGACTAAGGGTGTATGGGGAAGGGGTCAGTGACTCCAAAATGACCGTGAAAGACTGCACAGGAGAAGAGGCCTTGCAAAAAGGAAAGAAGAAAGAGCGTTGGCTAGGAAGGCTGGTGTGAGGACAGTCAGCCTGGCCGGGAGGGTCTTCCAGAACTATCAATAAAGCTAACACAGAGCAAACATCTATGTGTCAGGTGCCATTCCTGGTCATGACTCTCTTCAATCCCCACACCAACCCCACAGTGTGGGCCTCACACTCCCCAGCTGTGGGAGGCGACTCTGAGGTCCAGAGAGGTTAAAAATGGGCAGAGGATCCTACAGCAAGGATTTGAACACCCTGGCTCTGGCTCCTTGCTATTAACCATTATCCCTTGTTGTCCAAGTTGTCACCCACATCTATTATATTGCAGACACTGCCCTGAGCCTTTTAGTCATGGATTTCTTATTACTAAGCACACTGCACAGATAACAAAACTGAGTCAAAGGAAGGTCACATGCTATCACTTGGTCACATGGAGAGCCATGGAGCCTGCACCAGGCAGATGAGGGCTTTGGATGTTCATTCCTGGAATAACATCCCACACACACTGGGATTCTCATGAGCATCTCTGGCCTAAGATGCAGCAGACACAGGGAGACGCATATGTCTGGGTATATTGCAGAGACTGCTCTGGACCAGGCTCTGGCTGGTGCAGGGCAGGGGGTAGGACTGCCTCTTCCATGGCTCCTATGGCCTAGTTTCTAGGTGACTGCCAGGTAGTGGGACCTGGCAGGCAAGTTATAAATATCCCTCAGTGATAGTCAGGCCCCACTCTGATGCTGCTGTGGATGAAGCACAGCTTCAAGGTCATTGACGTGGCTGTGGATTCCACTGCCCTAGAAGGTGTCCCGTAGAGAAGGAAACCGCACGGTACTGCTGGGATCCCGACTCTAATGTCTAGCCATCTCAGAGGGTAGCTTTTCCTTCTGTGGAGGTCAAGTGCCGGCTCCTGTACTTCTCTGTCTCCCACCCGTCTCTGTTTCCCCCGAGCCACCTTAAGCAGATTTTCTTAGTTTCTCTGGACTCTGCAACCTCCAGGGTTGTATGTCTCTGGTAGAAGCAGACCTTGGTCTGGCTGCCTTCTGTGTCAGTCAGCTTCACCCCTTCCCCCAGCACCTTTCTCTGCCTCTGCCCTTCCTTCCTGAGTGACAGAGATGGCCAATGACTTTGGGATGACTTAATAAAGCTGTGCCAAGCTCCTCCGGGATCCCTGTCTCTGGGTGAAGAATATCTGTGTCTGTGCAAGTGTGTGTGTGTGTGTGTGTGTGTGTGTGTGTGTTTATGTATGCAGCATGTCCATTTTGTGTAAAAGACGTTTAGAAAACCTCAGCACTCAGTCTGAGAAAGGGGCCTAGTCTGCAGAGTGTCTGCCTAGCATACATAAGGCCCTGGAATGAATCCCCAGTACTGTGGGAACCAGGCTTGTGAGGCATACCCGTAAGTATTGAGAGGTGAAGGTAGGAGGATCAGAAATTTAAGGTCATCCTTGGTTACATAACTAATTCAAAGACCGTGCCTGAGAACAAGGTTCTGTGGGATCACCCCCACATCGGCTAAAGGCTTTTTAAGTCAGCAGCACTCCAGGGCCAAGACTCTCCAGGGACAGCCTTTTGTCTTCAGAGCAGGCTCAAGTCAAGGAGCTTTGGAAACCCAGCAGAGATGCCTTTGGGCTGGGAGGCCCTCAGCTGAGTGAGCAATTGGAGGGTCAGTGCTGGGGCAGGCATATTCTCCCGCTCTGGCTGAAGGCAGACGGTCCTGCGGCCCAGGTAGCAGAGGCCACGGACCTGAGCAGTGAGGCCCAGAGGGACTCGCCCTGGGCTGAGAGCACGGGCCTGGTAGGGCTGGCCTGGCTGTGCCTGTGCCTGTGTTGTCTACCTGCTGCGAGTATCTGTTTCCACACCCCGTGTACACACAGTCACAGAGCTTAAAGGAGAAATTAGCACTTCCCAGGGTCCATCACTGCTTGGATTTCAGGCTTGTGATTGTTTTTGCCACCTAAAGGCATTCTGGGGGCACGGGAAGATGGTGGGGAGCTATTCCTTTATGAAGGAACCGTATGGGGGGAAGGTATCAGCTGGGGTGGTAATACAGCAACTGGTAAACCCATGGCCTTGCCACCCACTACTGGTGCATGGCAGATGGGTACCGCAAGGAGGACTAGCGGGGATGGCTGCTGCCACCTAGCCTTGGGCTCACAGCTAAGGAAGTGTGGCTGAAGCTCAAAGCCCAGCACTGGTTTCCAGCACCCATGTGTTTAGTCCCCTGGTTACAGAAGAACCTCATTGCCCTTGTCCCTTCTGACTGAGACAGAAATGCTGATTGCCATATTAGACACAGCAGAGACAAGTGGCTGCCGTACTGGACTCAGAGGTCAAGAGAGATGCTGAGCCCAATGTGATTTTTGAACCATAAGCTTAAGGTGTGTGCAGAATCAGAGAGCCCCCAATTCTCAAAGACTGACCTCCAACCAGGCCTCAGTAATCCAACATGGATGTCGAAGGAGGGCCTGGTGGACATCACACCTCCCTGTGAAGGTTACTCACGGTCCTTGCTCAGAAGCCTTGGGCTGAGTCCCTACAGAAGGCGGGAGGAAACAGCAAGCAGGGCCAGCCATTCAAGGAGGAAACATGAGCTGTGGGAATACACTGAGACTGTCAAGATGGGGCGCTTCATGGGGAAACTGCCCTTGAGTGTCTAGAATCCGCAAGACCATCCCTAGCAGTCCATACTCTTCACCTTGAAGACCAGAAGCTGTGGCCACCCACCAACTCCAACCAAGAAGGTTCAGAGAGGAAGGTCCCATGCCTGGTCCCATGCAAGCCCACCAGTATCTACATACAAAGCAAGGAGGAGCTGAGGCTACCTAGTCAGACACCCATGAGTGACTCCCACTCCCATACAGAAGAATAGCAATGATAAGGAGTGTTGGTAGCCAGGGAGATGGCTCAGTGGCTAGGGTGCTTGCTGTGTAAGCATGAGGACCTGAGTTCAACTCCACAGCATGTACACAAATGCTGGGTGCGGTCGAGCATCTGGCATCTTAGGTTTGAAGGAGTTGAATCAGATTCTCAGAGCACGCTGGCCAGACAGGCTGGTGGGGACATCAGGCTCCAGATTCAGTAGGGCTCCGTCTTAGAAAGATAAAGGAAAATAAGGCAATGTGGGATATAGGGGCACTCTTGATGTTGATCCCCACACAGGCACCTATGGGACAACTGTACGTACATGTACATATGCATGCATACACACACGTATAAATTTATTTATTTGTTTGTTTGTTTATTTATTTATTTAAGAAAGAAAGAGACTGAGGTGATTCAGAGCAATGGAACCAGGTGTGAGCTGGGCTGTCTTGGCCCTTGACTATTGCAGACGTATGTTTGGCTGATGAGGGCTGTGGCACTGTCCAGATCAGTCCCTCCCAGGAGTTATCATCACCCTAACGTCATATCTTGCCTGTGTTACAGATGAAGAACTGTCCAAGAAAGGAACATGTCTCCTCAGGATGGAGCGGAGTGACTGAGACTTGAACCCCGTCTGCCTGTCTTAAAGCCAGGGGTCTAAGCACTTGTTCTGCTGAGCTAAACAGAGGGATGCATTCTGGGCCACCTCGAGAGGATGTGCACCGTCAGAGCTCTGCTTTGAGCCTGCTGCAGCTCCTCAAGTCCCCTCCTGCCCTGCCCCACCTCTAACCTAGGCAAAGCAGGCAAGGAGGTAAGGCAGAAAGCCAGGGCTCTGCCTCTCCCTTCTGGCCCAGCAGCTCTGACTGCACCTTTTTTTTTTTTTTTTTTTTTTTTTTTTTAACAAACATCTTTTTCCCCTTTGCTTTCAGTCTAAGCTGTAACTGCCAGGCTGCTCCGACACCATCCGCTGACTTTTCAGTCCCAACGCTTTCTAAATTCAGAAGAGAGATTGGCCGCAGCTGGTGCTGTGGGGAGGCGAAGTGATGGGTGCCATCTAGGCTCTCTTTGCAAGGAACAGGGAAGAACGGGAAGGCCTTAAAATGATGGGAAGGGAAGATGGAGGGTTGATGTCCCAACCACGCTTAACCCTAGCCTACCATTACTCTCTGCCTGACACTTTTGTCATGGTGATGACATGCCAAGGACCCATAACCGTGGGTTTTATTTGCCAGACTTTGACAAGGATTTTGAACTCGAGTATCTATCTGTTCCCCATCCTCCCAGTCTTGTAACCTGCGCCAACTCCATACTTACCTCTTGGGTGTGCAAATGTGTGGTTCAGCTTCCATCAAGCTCATAAGAGGAATCAATGATTTTTTTATCATTCTCTAGTAATTCCTGCTGTCCACGACTCTGCAGGCTTTGGTGGGCCATGACCACTGTGATTCCCAGGATACTACCTGGGGCTAGAGCCTTTCTTTTATTTGTTTGATAATTTTTCCACCTACGCAGATGAAACAAAAATTCGAAATACCCTGATTGATTAGCCAGCACGGAACGTCCTATAAGCTATGCCGCCATAAATCCACTTTGCTGTGCTAACCATTATGGGTTAGGGCCATTATGGGCATTACTTCGTCTGTGCTGCCCATTAAGATAATTACAAACACTCTGCCTTTCTTGGTCCTTGCTATCTTGGAGGCCAATTAAACCCACTGCATTTAATTCATTCCACTGAGCAGCAGCGTCTCCAATCGTAAGATCCAGCTCAAGAAAAGGTGACAATGAAACTCGTCAAATGTGCTGGTGCCCCTCCCTCTCATCATTTTGTGTCTTCTAGGACTAGTGAAGGCCTGTCTTCTGGACCCTCCCACTGTGGAGGATTTCCCTGAGCCTTAAAATCCCTTCATCAACACTAAGCCAAGAGATGCCAGGCATCTCCACCACCTTTTCAGTAGGCCATCTTTTGACAAGTGGTTCGGTCAACTAATCAAACCAACTTTTGATACCCAGCTGTTTGAGTTTCCATATGAAACCTAGAACTCCACTCAGTGGAACCATATTAATAAACTTAGCCTGATCCAGTTTTATCATGTTCCTTCCACCATTATCCCACACCCTTAAATTCTGTTCCCACAAATATTACCCAGACTTATGTTTGAATGAATTAGCGAACTTGTTAAGCTCTTTAGTAGTGTATTGCACCTCCTTGTGGACTACACTTTCTACCTCCCCTCTAGGAGCCTGCTTTGCCTCAATTCTGGTTATAGATCTAGAGACAACTATTGGTTGTGGGCCCTGAGTGACCTCAGTATAGTCTTGACTGGCATCTCCTTCAGAGAAAGTCACTGCTGGTTTAGCAGACAATAAGGATTAATTTCCTCAGTCAAAGGTGAAAAGGGCAGTATTTCAGGGGCTGAGACTGAGGTCAGAGTGTCTACTTCAGCTGAGACAAACCCTTGAGAATCTGAGGGTGCAAAGTTCTCCTTTTTAATACAGTCTTCCCACACATCCCCATCCCAAGTTACAGGATCATATCCTTTACCAACTAATGCCCTTACTTTAACTGCCAACACCCTCTAGGCCAGGACTTGGATTTTCACTGTAATTCAGCCAACCTTATAATGAGGACTTTGGTTTGGTTTTCCATGACTTAACCTCTGTAAGTGCCGTAGAGAAGATTCTCTTCCAGGGCACAATAGAAACCTTTGAAGTGTTTATGCACATCTGGAGCTGGTCGATTTTATCACTGAGTTCCTTGTTGTCATATATATATATATATATATATATATATATATATATATATATGGAATTTATTACAGTTTATGGTCCAGTTTATGTAATCATGGCTGACTGTGAACAAAAAGTCCAACAGAAGTTGCTTGCTCTGAGTCTGGATGTCTCAGCTGGTCTCCAGTACATGCTGCAGTGCAGAAGAAGCAGGCTCTAAGGCCAGTGAGGGAATGGACTTGCCAGTGAGAGCAAGCAGGGAAAGAATAAAATCTTCCTTCCTCCATGTCTTTAGGTAGACTTCCAGGAGAAGCTGTGGTCCAGAGTTGAGATGGGTTTTCCAGCTAGCTCAAATGACCTGGATTAAAAATTATCTATCTAACTCAGGATCTGGATTAGAGGGATATCTTTTACCCCAGCTCAAAAGATCTGGATTAAAGGCATTTTTTCCTACCTTAAAGATCCAGATTAGAATCAGATCTTCCCACTTCAAATTAAGCAAATATAACTCACAGGTGTGCCCTCCATTTGGGGCTTTTAATTAATTCCAGATGTAGTCAAGTTGACAACCAAGAATAGCTATCACACATGTAAAAATAGTCAGGAACTCCAGTACCCCCAAAGCTCACCTGATAACCAGAACCCAGTGACATCACTTGCTCAAGATAGCAGGACTAGAACTCCAGGATGCCCACTGGGCAGTCTACGAGCAGAGACCAAGAGCAATGCATTGCTGTCACATCTTCAGGACTGCCAGAGACACCACCTTGATCTGCGCTGCAGCTGGAGAGTCCCTCTTCCCCATCAGGTGGAGAGTCTCCCAGAATCCCCAACTGTGAACCAGAGACTAGCATGAGAGACTGGACCCCACCTCTTGCTCTTTCCCTTCCGGACTTCTCACTCATTTCTCATTAAATTTGGACCATTTCTCGGCATTGTCAAGGTCTTGATTTTCTAATTCCAGTCAGATTCTGGCTCTGTCCATTACTGGATGTACCATCCTTTTGGTGTCTCATCCACTTGACTCAAGCCCTTTCTGCCTAGCCGCTTGGTGGAGTCAGTCAGCATTTCCCACCAAGTAGTGTGCTTTCATGTGGATGTACTCTCAGTGGCCGAGGTGCTCGCTGTACACGATACTGTTCTGGACTTCATGCCGAAGTGTCTCCTGAGAACTCTGAGGAAGTCATTTTTGGAATTCCTTTGAAAAATAATTCATAAGCTGCAACTTTTCCAAAGCCATCAAGAGTTGTCTCTGAGATTCAGACATACAGTGAGTGGCACATGAAGCCATTCTTGCCTCTACTGCTTCTGGCACATCTGGCAGTACCAGCTAAGCGCCAAGTCCTTTGAACCTGACTGTGTTAGCAATGGTTTGGGATTCAGAAAATCCATCTTGCCCATGGTGACCCAGAGAGCATCTGGAGGTGAAATGGATTCTAGTAGAGGACTTTATAGAATGTGGAGACTAAGGTCCAGCCAGATTGCAAAGCATTCTGTGTGAGCAGCTTGGTCTCTGGATCCCCACTGGCTTTCTTCTCTATATCCTGCCCCTGCCAACCCTGGAAAATACTTCATGGTAAACCACCAATAGCAGCAAAGGAAGCTGAGAATTTTATTTCCACAGCCGTAAATTTTGTGGTGGAGCCTGCCTTTAATCCCAGCACTCTGGAAGCAGAGGCAGGATTTCTGAGTTCAAAACCAACCTGGTCTGATCTACATAGCAAGTTCCAAGACAGCCCTGGCTATTAGATTGTCTACTACTACTACTATTGCTACTACTAATCCTGTCAGGCTGAACTTACTCCTGAGTTAATCAGATTACCCCATGCCCGCTGCTTCCTGCAACTAAACAGTTGCATAACTGGAAGCTTCACAGTCTCTGACTTTTGGGACCCTTTTCCTCCTACTGCGATGACTCTTCCAGCTTTGATGTGAGACTTTGTGCCTTGTCTTCTCGTAGCTTGTTATGTCATGTTCTGTTGACAGTCAAGGGACATGGAAGAGGAATGGGTCTGGGGGAGAGAAGAGGTGGGGGGAGGACGTGGAACATTGGATGGAGGGGAAACTGGCCATAATATAATGTATGAGAGAAAATCAAAATAAGTAAATAAGTAAATAAATGTAAACTATGAGTGCAGACTCGATTAGATAAATAAGAGTCTGCACTTTGGCTGTGATCCTTCACTATCCATGCTGCATGCCACCCATGTGCCTCTAAGTCCAGTTCACCATTAAAATGCAAATTTGGGGTATAGGATCTACATGCTGTTTTGTCCAAAGGACTTGTTAAGCTCATCCGATGATCAATATTGTCCATTCTTCTGTGGATGCAGTTTGTCTGGCCTCAAATAAAGATTGTGGTTAGGTTTTGTCTTCGCTAGAGTTGTGAGAATACGCCATGGCCACAGCAACTCTTCTCAGGAAAACATCTAATTGAGATGGCTCGCTTACAGTTTCTGAGCTTCAGTGATGGAGGAGAGTTATCTGTCTATGTTTCTTTCATTGGTTAATTAATAAAGAAAACTGCCTTGGCCCTTTAAGAACAGAAAATTAGGTAGGTGGAGTAGACAGAACAGAATTGTGGGAACAAGGAAGTAGAGTTAGGGAGAGACGCTTCAGGCAGTCGCGTGGTGAGTCTCCATGCTGCTCCTCTCCGAGATGGACGCAGGTTAAGATCTCTCCTGGTAAGCCACACCTCGTGGTGCTATATAAATTACTAAATATGGGTTAAAGAAAGATGTGAGAATTAACTAATAAGAGGCTACAGATAATGGGCCAGGCAGTGTTTAAAAGAATACAGTTTCCGTGTAATTATTTTGGGTAAAGCTAGCCGGCGGCGGATTAGCTGGTTGCTGGGAACTGGGCGGCGGGAACGCAGCCCCGCCGCTTCACACTACAGATTGGCGCTCCAACGTGGTCACTAAATCCACTTAAAAACCTTGCCCGCTTGGTATCGGAAAGAAAGTACTCTGAGACCATGCCAATGGCTCACTGCTCCCTGCCTGCACCTGGGCAGATGGCGGAATCAGGCTTAGGCGAGCGGGACAGCGTTTGCGGATTCCTGCCGCCGCCATAGAGAGAGAGGTGTTTTCAGTCTGCGCAGTGCTCTGCGCATCTGATTTGGCTGTAACTTGGATTAAAAGAGTTTTTGTGCTGCACGCTCAGTCTCAGAGTTAAAGTGCTGAGTGCGGCTCCTACCTGGCGGCCCCAGAGCTAGTAGAAAATGGTACATCCTCCATTTTGAAATTGGAGAGAGGTGGAGCCAACATCCAGAGCAGCCCGCAGCTCTGCAGCTCAGAGCTGCAACCGATTCAGAGTCACAAGCGGCTCAGCTATGTTGGACTGGGCGTGGCAAGCTCACAGTACCTGTTTTTTGACCTAGGAATGTCACAGCTTAGAGTCTTAAGCGCTTAGCAATGTAAAGGCTCAAATCAAACAAGTTTCTCGACAGTAAAAAAATTACAGATTCACAATAGGACAGATTCAGACATAAAAGACTTTTAAATGAGTCACAGTGTTGGATGAATGTATGTAGGCTTGAGAGAGAGAGAAGAAAATATAAAAAATAAAGTTAATGCCTTAAAATAGGGGTAAAGTCTTTAAAGAGACAGAATAAAGTAAGTGATAGAGTAAAAATAAGCCACATAAAAATGGAAAATTCACAGAGAGTCTGGATTATGTATTTTATTGTGTTTTCTTTGAAATTTTTGACTGTAAAGGAGCTAAATACAGAGAGACATTTCATTATATGGGCTGCCAGTCTAGACCAGAATGGACATTTTAATGGTATGACTTCAGGATTTGGATCTAAGAACATGATGCTTTGGAAAAGAGTTTCTTCTTTTGTTTTCACAGAGGACGAGACTCTGTGGATTGCTTCTATCCCAATATGGTATGATAGACCACGCCCTCCTGAAAGGTTGCTATGAACATCTTCAAAAAATTACTTCACTCAACTGCCAACTGAGAGGAACCTAGCACACAGGTTACACCATAAAAGACCTAAATAACAGCGCCCCCATTCAGCAGGAAGCAGTTTGGAGAGAAATAACTGCGCCCACATTCCCAAATATTGTTTATAAATGTTCTTTTACATTTAAAGGGGGATATGATATAGATATGAATAATTTGCATTGGTATGGATTTTAAGGTCAATTTGTTATATGTATATGTATTTCTGATCTTGATTAAGCTATTGTGATTGTAGTTCATTTTAAAAACTGTAATGTATAATTAGGAAATATAGGTTGTTAATGGATAATCATTGATAATAGTTAAGCTTGTAGTCAAGTTATTAGATTTTCTAGATATGTAGAGATATATTTCAGTTAGATAGACATTCTTCATATCTTTCAAAGACTGCAGAATATGGCATTTAATGTTTTTAATAACTTAGGGTTTTTCATGACAATGAGACACGTCTGCTCCTGGCAGCACCAATCTACTTCAAGAGGAAGATGGGCATCGAAGAGGCTACTTATGGAGTTTGTTAGCCATTTGGGCAAGAAACTGCTCTTGCCTGGACTGTTGCATAAACTGGACACAAGGAACCCACAGAAAGAGGACTGCTAAACTTGCCTAAAGGTGAGATGGTCTCTCAGGGTTCCTGATTCGTGAAAGAGTCTGCGAGACGTTCTGCAGGACACAGCAGAAAGTGACTGAACTGTCTTTGGAATTTTTCTGCTTCATGGAATTGTCTGCTGGATACTGTGGGCCTGAAGCCCGAAGATGGATGCCCCAACGGTACAGAGGAACTTTGGGTGACTGTCCAGGCAGCGAGTTGTCTCTGTCATTTCTAGAGTTTTATAAGTTACTTATTTCTTGTTTACTTAGGTAGCATTATATCCTTCTGGAGTCTTTGATGGAGTTGAAGAATAAATAGATAGTTATAGCTTTCCTTAGTTATGATAAAAGATAAAATAGATTTAAATATTGTAACTGTAATACTTGCTTGATAACTGTTTTGTTATATGTAATTTTGCTATGTTAAAGTTGAAGCCTTTCTTTTTTGTTTAAACAAAAAGGGGAAATGATGGAGGAGAGTTATCTGTCTATGTTTCTTTCATTGGTTAATTAATAAAGAAAACTGCCTTGGCCCTTTAAGAACAGAAAATTAGGTAGGTGGAGTAGACAGAACAGAATTGTGGGAACAAGGAAGTAGAGTTAGGGAGAGACGCTTCAGGCAGTCGCGTGGTGAGTCTCCATGCTGCTCCTCTCCGAGATGGACGCAGGTTAAGATCTCTCCTGGTAAGCCACACCTCGTGGTGCTATATAAATTACTAAATATGGGTTAAAGAAAGATGTGAGAATTAACTAATAAGAGGCTACAGATAATGGGCCAGGCAGTGTTTAAAAGAATACAGTTTCCGTGTAATTATTTTGGGTAAAGCTAGCCGGCGGCGGATTAGCTGGTTGCTGGGAACTGGGCGGCGGGAACACAGCCCCGCCGCTTCACACTACACTTCAGCCCATTATCGTCCCGGCTAGGAGCACGGCAGATGTGCTGCTGGAAAAATAGCTGGGAGTCCTACGTCTTGAAGGCAACAGGAAGCTGATTGAGACACTGGGTGGTATCTGAGCATAGGAAACCTCAAAGCCCACCCCCATAGTGACACATTCCCACCAACATGGCCATACCCATTCCAACAAAGCCATACCTCCCAATAGTGCCCCTCTCTATAAGTAAGATTATGAGGGTCAGTTACAGTCAAACAACCACAGGTTGCATCAATTTGACACAAACTGGAGTCATAATGAAAAAGAATCTCAGCTGAGGAAGTGCCCCCATCAGATGGGCCTGTGGGTGTGTCTGTAGGATTTTTTTCATGATCGATTGATGTGGAAGGGGACAGTCCCTCAGTGAATGGTGTCCCCCTGTGCTTACAGTCCTGGAATCTCTAAGTAAGCACGGTGAGCAAGCATAGTAAAGCAAGCCACTGGGGACATCCCTAGCCTGTTAATGAGCTGTGTTTAACTTTTGAAAGCCATGTCTTGTCAGGCCAAGACTCTTCGTGAGATCTGTAGACCTTTATCTGACAGTTTAGTTTTTCTGTGGAAAGGTGTTGCAATCCTTGGCATTCACTCAGTTCATAATGGACCTTATTTGCTAGAAAGGACCCAAGGAGGCCAAAAAAGTGCTTTTCTGCCACCGAGTGCTGTCCTAAGTAGCAACCCTTCACAGTTCCTGTGTTTTCTGCCCCTGCGTGCTGTCCTAAGGAGCAACCCTTCACAGTTCCTGTGTTTTTTGCCCTAGTGTGTTGTCCTAAGGAGCAACCCTTCACAGTTCCTGTATTTCAGTGATTTTCTGGTCCCTGAAGTCAAGAACTGACAAAAGCAACTTCTGGAAGGGTTTGTTTCAGCTTAGAGCTGGAGGTGATGGTCCTAACTAGGAAGGGAATGGAGCAAGATGGTCTCATTGCTCTCACAGCTGAGCAATGCAGAGTGGTGAATATATCTCTGCTCAGCAGGTGTGTGAGTCTGGAGTTCTGAAATACAAGCAGATGAGTCCCATTTCCCCACTGACGCTCCACATAGGCTGGAAGGTGACATCAAGAGAGTCTTCATGGTCTACAGAAGCACGTTTGGGCTTTATGTTCTAGGAATGCCTCTGTAGGTCCCTACTGCCAATGGCTGGTTGCTTCTGTGTGCTGCAGCCATCGGAACTAAATCACCTAAATCCCTGGCAGGGAGATGGATGTACAGCCCTGATTGATGTACAGTCTCCCAAGATTGGGGCTGGAGAGATGGCTCAGAGTTTAAGAGCACTGACTGCTCTTCCAGAGGTCCTGAGTTCAATTCCCAGCAACTACATGGTGACTCACAACTAGTTATAATGAGATCTGATGCCCTCTTCTAGCCTGCAGGCATACATGGAGGCAGAATACTGTATACATAATAAATAATAAAATCTTTTTTAGAAAGAAAGTCTCCCAAGATCATGCTTACATGTCCCAGAAGCTCCTCCTACAAACAGTAGCTTCCAGATCTTGGCTGCTAAATGGACCTCCTTTCGAATTCTAGCTAAAAGTATTAAATGTTTGTTTTCTTCTTTCTATTTCTTCTGTGGGAAGTGACTGAAATCCCACTACAAACAAGGGTGTACGTACTTAGATGTCTAGACAGAGCAGGCTGGCAGACAACACAAAGTGATCCCTCCTTGACAATCACCAACTTTGACCTATGTCTACCCTCAACTTCCTGGATCACACTAGTAAGGGGAAAGCATCATGATTTGCCATACTGGAATAAAATGTCTCATATTACTTATGCATTTATCCAACTGAAGGTGGGAAGCTGAAACCCTCCTCTGTTGTCAGACTATAATGTAGCTACTCCCAAGTCCCAACTGGGCATGTCAAGAGCAGACACTCCCAAGTCCCAGCTTTTCCACCATGAAGGGAAGAAAGATTATGCCTGGAAGGCAAGAGATCCTTGGGTTCCCAACCTGTGGGTCATCACCCTTTTGGGGGGTTCCCACATCAGATATCCTGCATATCAGATATTTATGTTATGATTCACTACAGCAAAATTATGGTTATGAATGTAGTAGCAATGAAATAATTTTATGGTTGGGGGTCACCACAACACGAGGAACTGTATTAAAACTTCACAGCATTAGTGAGGTTGAGAACCACTGCTTTAGGTCAGCTCTTGGTGTTGCCATGTCCTGTGATTAAAGTCAGTGGGAAACTTAACAACAGCCTAATCCAGGCAGGATGACAAAGGGCACAGACCCATCAGGAATGAAGGTATGGATCACTCCTCCAGAAAGAGTCAAGACCTGCTGACATGTTAGCCAAGGGTGGAGGAAATGCAGAATGGGTAGGAGAGGACGGTGTTTATAAATACCAGCTAAGGCTATGCGACCAGTTGCAAAAAGAAATGATTATAGTTGACATGAGTGTTTCTGTTGGAATTTGTTAAGAATATGTTTGTGCAGATATTTGTGTTCTCTTTCCTCCATTCCTGGTACCCAACCTGCCTTCTCTTTTTTATTCGGCCTGGTACTCCAGCCATGAGATGCTGTTGCTTACATACAATACAGTTTTCCATTTTCAGTTAATACACCCCAGAAACACCTTTATAGACACACTTAAAGGTGTGTCTCCTAGGTGACTCCAAATCACATCAGGTCGACAGTGGAGATAAACCACAGCACACCTATTTACCTTGTTGACAATTTGCCACAAAATGGTACAACTGAAGCACCCCCTGGTGGAAGAGATACATGTGGTGTAAAGGATGTGGCAGAATGGGGTACACGGCTTTCATGTCCTTCCATCCTGGGCACACAACATTCCCAGTACCTGGGTGTGTTCACCAACCAGGGATGCTCTCCCAAACCACCCTTTTGCTCTTTGTATCACCAAGGCCACGGGCGTTAACAAGAGGAAAGTGTGGAGCAGCACTAGTCATAAGATGAGAAGAATCCATTCCATCCGTGCCTGATGGAGTCACTGGCCGTGTGTGATTGCTTTGGTCTCCATGCCCCTTCTTCTCTGCAGAGGCTAGGACTGATAGCTTTATCCTTCTGATCTCATGGCTGACTCCTTGGTGACCAACCCCTATTTTGAGGCCATCCTAGAGCGCCAGACACCAGTTATTTATTAACAAAACTGAAGACACTCAGACACTCTAAGATCTTTAAGACCTGATTTTGAGCTAGCAGAGAATAAGAATAAACTATCTTACTTATGCCTGTACCCCTTTCACAGATGGGAAAACAAAGGCTCGGGGCAGAGGAGTCCCTTGGCCTGAGTTCTCACTATGGACAACTCTACTGATAGGAAGTCCCACACAGCCCTGCAATGGCATGTCTCCTTTGCTGGCAACATCCCACACATCACTTATAGACCTGTGGAATGGGCAGTCCTTGCCAGAATCCTGGCTGGATTCAGAACTTCCTCTCACCCATTCTGAATGAAAGAAGAGAAAAGAGAAACTACTAGAACACTTTTAACTTTAGCAGGTAGGTGCTGGAGTCCTCCAACCAGCGTATCCTGCAAGAAGCTCACCAGCTCCAGCAGGTCAGGGCAGGAACCAGCGTAGGACCAAACTAGTCCATCTGAATGTGGGTGACAGTTGTATGGCTGGGACAGAATGTGGGGTCACTGGCAGTGGCACCAGGATTTATCCCTACTACTTGTACTGGTTTTGGGGGAACCTATTCTCTTTGGATGGATACCTTGCTTAGCCTAGATATAGTAGGGAGGGCCTTGGACCCTCCCCAAAGCAATGTGCCTTACCCTCTCTGAGGATAGATGGAGGGAATGGGAGGAGGGGAGGGAGTGGGAAGTGGAATTGATATGCAAAATGAAAAAAGATAGTTTGTTTTCTTTTTCAAAAAATAAAATAAAACAAACAAAAAACAAAACAAAAAGAGCCGCCAGCACTTTCCAAGAGCTCTCTGGGGGCTAGGCTTTGTAGCCATTAACCCTGCAAAACAGCCAGATTTCATAGGTGCCTCAGGCCTTCTCCATTATAAATGGGTACTGGTTGGCTTTCAGAAATGCGCATGATTGTGATGTCTTATCATCTTTATCAACTTGATGGGATTCTGAGTCACCCAGGAGGCGCGCTTCTGGTGTATCTCTAAGGATGTTTCTGGGGAGGATTGGAGAAGGGGAGGCCTTGTGTGACACGACTAACAAGTGCTAGGTCTCTCTCTTTCTCTCTGAGTGTGTGTGTGTGTGTGTGTGTGTGGAGAGAGAGAGAGCGCGCTCACACACGTGCACACATGTGCACGCATGTGTACAAGCGTCTGCAGAGGCCAGGAGTTGACATTGGGTTGTCTTCCTCAGTCACTTCTCCACCTTAATTTTTGAGACAGGGTCTCTCATTTAACTCAAAGTCGGCCATTTTGGCTAGACTCGCTAATCAATGATTCCCTAAATCCTCCAGTTCCGGGGTTATAGGTATATGTACTGTCGGGCCATGTTTTAGTTATTTATTTTGATGTGGGAATCTGGATTCAGGTTCCCATGCTTGTATGCAAGCTTCCATTTTACCAACAGAGCCATCCCCCCAGCTCAGGACCAGAGGTTCTGAACCAAGGAGCCATTAGGACCCAAAGCCTACGGGAGCACAGAAGCTGCCGTGACCATGCAGAGATGCCCATCCTCTGCTTGCCATGGTCGAGGAAGGAGGTGAGTGAACAATGAACTCATCTGGCCAGGAGAGCCACCCGGCTAGTAGGCAGTGGAGGGGCTCTGTCTGTGAAACTTTGTCCTTCTCTTTACTTGTACTTGCCTGGAGCATGATGGGAGGGAACTGTGGGAGCTCCACACTGAAGGGGGCTTAGCCATCCTCAGCTCCACTCTCATTACTCCACTGCTGGAGTTCTGGGCCCACTGACCCCAGTCTGCTGCAGGAGCTTTGCCGTCAGTGTCTGGAGCAGCATGCCACTTGCCTCTGACAGATGCGCCTGAGCCTCTCAATCCCAGGAGTGATTCCATCTTACGGATGAGAGGTTGCAACATCTGTACCTGTCGGGTGACAAATCCAGACACATTCCCTGTCTGGTTAGAGACAAATCGGGTATGATTAGGCGTGAGCACCTCTGCTGCTCATGGGTATCTTCAGCAAAAAAACAAAACTAAACAATAAACAACATCAAACAAACACAAAATTAAAACAAAGCAGAGTCGCTCGTGCTAAGAAGGGGTGTGCGCAGAAGTATCTTCATGTCCTGGCTCCCAAGCATGGAGAGAAGTGGGCATGGGCAGACAGCTGAATGAGCAGCCAATACCCCATAGCGAGACAGCCCTGCTTCAAGTCTTTTGATCTAGCTTGAATTTCCTTGCTCTGTGTTCCTTAGCAGAGACACATGAGAAGGGTTCCCTTCTTCCATCTGTCCCAGTGCCATTCCGGCAGGTGACAGCTCCCCTACAGAATTTAAGTTCGGAGCAGAAAGATGCCAGCGGGTTTGACCTGCTTCATAACAGTTCTCTGCTGACCCAACTCATGCTACCTGACCCTTCCCTGGATGGGGTCTGGAGACCCGGACATCACTTCCCAACCTCAGCTTACACCTGCCCTCGAGGTGGTATTTTAGATGGAGACTGCATCCCCTGCAGAAGAGTGGCTCTGGAGTGACTGCCTTTCAGCACTGTCCCCAGGCCCGGAGCTGCTCCCTTCCTATGCCAGCTACTAAAGTCACCCAGGATAGGGGAACTCAATTAGGAAATTGCTCCATCAGATTGACGTGCGGCATGTCTGTGGGGCATTTTCTTGATTGTTAGTTGATGTAGGAGGGCCCAACCAGCTCGCTCTCTCTCTCTCTCTCTCTCTCTCTCTCTCTCTCTCTCTCTCTCTCTCTCTTCTCTCTCTCTCTCTCTCTCTGTGTGTGTGTGTGTGTGTGTGTGTGTAGCAGAAAGCAAATTAGGACAGTTCCCTCCATAGAGAACACCCAGAATTCCTCTCGCCATCCAAGGCTCTGAATACTTTATCCCGTCAGGACAGTGGCTGTAAATTCTGCCTTGTGGAATAACTGACAGAGGTTTTATCTCTGGACACAGGCACTTATGAGCTTGAATTAAAAGCATGGAGCCAGTACTACCCTGTGTCTGGTAACAGTAAGGACAGAAGCATCTTGCTTCAGAGGCAGCAGAGGGTCCAGGACCCCTTAGCAACCAGGGATGGGAAGCATATACCAATCCCTGGCAGTAAGACCCCTTCTGTAGGAGTCTGGGCCCGGCTGATTTTAGCCTTGTTCTTAGCTATGCAGCTATTTCCAAAAATCTGACTTTTTTTGGCCTTTTCATATCTTTAGTTTCTGTTTCAACTAACCAGAGTGAGCTGGGCCTGGAATCCCAGAGGCATGAGAAGAAGAGGCAGGAGTTAAAATGCCTACTCAGAGTGAATACCAGGCAAACAACTTAGCTGAGAACCTATCTCAAGGTTGAAAGTTTGCAGAGAGAAGGGTTGTGGATGTGGCTCACTGGTAAGACATTTCTCACATGTACAAGACCCCAGGTTAATCACCTCCCCAATACCCACAAAATTAAAGTGAAATCAAACCAACCTACTACAGAGAGTTCTAAAGCATCCCGAGGTACCACACTCCATCTGAAGTGGGATGAAGGTCTGTGGGTGAAAGGAAAGCAACACTGTTGGAGGAGGAAGAGCAAACATCAAGCAAGAAGTTAAGTGGGTGGAGGAAGGAACTGTTGACAGCAGTGGATCCTCGCCGTCAGGGCAGGAGGCTCAGCAGCTGGACTTCAGTGGGTCCTGCTCCCTGCCCTCAGCACACTCCACCACTGCTGCGCGGGACCTGCTGCAGGTGAAGCCACTACAGCCTCAGTGCTGGGGTCTGGAAGACAGGGATGCGGCCTGCTAGTCACTGCCTTGTATCCTGCTCCAGACTGGGCTCTTCTGCTGCCATAAACATCCAGATGTCCACAGACCCCGCTCTCCAGGCTGACCCTCCAGCTGTGGGCCTTCCATGTGTGCAGAGAACATGGAAGAGAGGAAAAGGCTAGGACTTTCAGATGTGCAGCACAGAGGGGCTGCCATGGCAGCTGCTGGCCTGTCCCCTCTGCAGAACTGTGGTTCCCCAATAGACTGTCTCTCCCAGCTCAGAAGCTTCTGTCCTGCCCACACCAGGCATCTCCTTTGCTCTCATGCCTTCTCTCTCACCTCCTCTGTGTTTGTTGCAAGTCACTATGCTGAACTTCGCCTTCTTTTCCCTCCCCTCCACTTCACCATCTACTCTTTGCTCACCTCTGCCTTCCTCCAGCCAGGCGTCCTTGCCCAGCCAACCCCATGTCAGGCTGCTTCTGACCACCACTGCCCCTCATCAACTCCATCACGTCTCTCAGAGAAGTCAGCCTCTATCTCTTGTGCTGAGAAACCAGGAATGGTGAGTTCCAGCAGGGAGGAGAGGACGCCACAGTCACAGACCAGTGAAAAGCCTAACAGGACCGTGCGCATTCAGGGTGTGCTCACAACCTTCTCCTCTCTATCTATGCTTCCTGCATCTCTGGCTTCTTTACCCACCACGTCTTGGTCTCTGTCCCTCCAGTTCTGTGGTAAGAAAAGGGGGAGGTGGGGTGGGAATAACTTCCCAGCGTTAACAGCCACTTCTGTGCGGGGAACATTATCTTAATTGAGTCTCAACTCGTTCCAAGCCACTTGGCTGGCATAAATAATAGATGTTCAATAGGACTGTAAGCCAGAAGGGCCAAATGATGCCACAAGGTACTTGGTGCCCACAGACTGTAGAGCAGCTCCACTTCTCTCTTAATTTGTGGTTCTGCCCACCCTGGCCCACAAATGGGCATCTCAAGCCTAGTCCTGCTATGCCATGCAAAGAGAAGGAGCTAGGCACCAGCCATCCTCCGAGCCATTCAGGAGAGGGTGGGGAGCCATACAAAGAGTCAAGGCAGACTAGCCAGCCGAGCATGAAACAGACCACATCCCCACTTCTACACACACCAGCAGATGTTCTTGGGTTTGTGGCTTTAATCCTAGGGCAGTAAGCATGTGGCCGCCTGTTCCTCGGGTCCCTGATGTCTTCCCTGTTTTATGCATATAGAGAAAGCTGCTGTTCAAAGAGGCAGGAAATGCTTTGGCATACTGATGCTGTTTGGGGAGCCCTTTCTGGTGCCAGAGGCACCCCCTGTTTGTAGAGCCTCCACCTATTAGCCAAGTCCACTGACATTTATTGAGCAAGCTGACTATGTAACACTGTTAGAAAACTCTGCCTCCCAGGTTCCCATGTCCCCATCCCCTACCCTGACTGTTCTGCCTACCCTGACATCTGCAACACAGAAATCTCCACTACCCTTATCATTGGTGATCCCACCCACTACTGTCCTACTTCTGGTTGTGCTCAGAAAGCTCTGGTAAAGAGTTCTGAAAGATCACCTTCACCCTAGGGTTTTCCAGGGTGGTGTGCAGGGTGTTCTGGGATTGGGGCACACTGTTCAGTTCTGGGGTCTTGTTCATACAGCTGTGAGGGGACAGATGGTTTTGGTACATCTACCTCCTTCTTACAGTGCACACTCGCTAGTTGTATACTAAGTATCTGTGGTGGATGACGGGAGCCGGGGTCATGCTGTGCTTTATTTAACTTTAATAGCTCTGGTGACAAAGCTGAAGCCTACTTGGCCTCCTTTGCTGTGCTACCCAAGCCTTTTGGAAATGCACTCCCAGGTCACCTAGTTATGTCTGTAGCAGGTCAAACTCCAAGCACACAGGACACTAGGATTTCTGGCCCTCAGAAGGGAAGGGGGTGCTAATCCCGGGACTGGAGTCTCATACAATCTCATTTGTCAACAGAAAACTAGAAACGGGCCCATGAGCAGAGAAAAAAGAGACTTTTATGGAGGGCCTGGGTCATTGAATACATGTGACATGGAAGCAGGGAATGCTGGGAATGAAAGGGTGTGAGGAGGGGGTGTGGTGGGAGGCTAGGGAGGAGAATGGGACCATCAATCTAGGTTGATCCTAAGCAAGGATGTAGGAAACTGACAAGGGGAAACAGGTTATTCTGTGTGCTAATTTAAAACTAAAAATTAAAAAATGGAATTCATAGGGGACAATAGGGGTCTGCTTTAGGATGGGCTGTAGCTGGGGCAGGGGGAAGCCTTTCTGACATGCTCAGATTGGGCAGCCGGCAGGAGAGGTGGAGAAGCTGTTTTGATTCCATGGCTGTCGGGCTGTCCTCTGAGAACACAGCCTCCTCTTGCTCTCCCCAAGAGCCCAGAGGCTCATTTTGCTGTGCGCCAGTGAGGACTTGGCAGCTCATGAATCTAGTTAAGAACAAGTAGGTGACAGAGCACCTTCACAAACACTGTCACCTAAGAAGCCTGGGAAACAGAAAAAACAAACAGGCAAACAAGCTTCCTAGATGTTGGGCGTGACTCCAACCTGGGGACCTTTCATGTCTGCTGACCCCAAATTCTGTGCCTTCCCACTGAGCCTCGTTGCTGGTGATTCCCAGCCAGGGTGGAAAGAGAACATGAGCTTTGGAAGGTGTTTCTGTGGACACCCTGAAGTTATTTGCAGAATTCTGCGAGAGGAACATGTGTGCAGAACCTCTCGGGGTCAGGCTCTGTGCCCTTCTGAGCTACAGCAATGGGGTGGAGATTCTGGGATCCACATGTCCAGTCCCATGGGACCAGATCCCCGTTAATGCCTGCCCATTCGTTCAGCAAATGTTTTTGGAACACCAAGTTCCATCCCAGAGTTAACTGAGCATCAAGCACCATGCTAGGGAAAGAGAGGAGCAAGCAGCAGTCCATTGCCTTCCTTCAGCTGTCACTCCAGGTGAGTAACGGAAAAGCAAGTGAGTCCCACACTATCAGTGGAAGGGAAGTGTTCGGCTATGACTCGGAGACAAAGGACTCCCCCCCACCAGAGAAATTTCTGTCTCTTTCCATTCCTGGTGGTCTCTACACTACCTCATCTGCTGAGAATAAAGAGCCAGAGAGACTGAGGTCCATCAGACCCTCTCCTGTCCCTTACAGCAGACCCACCCAGCTTCCTAGAAAGAACCAGCAGCCTGATCCATTTCCCCTTCACAGCTGAGTGTGGAACCAAAATTGGCTGTTGTAATGGTCAACTAAATGATGGCCTGATACCCAGATCAATCTTTCTATGAAATAACTCATCATTTAGGTGGATCACAGGGGATGGAAGGAGTAAGACAGCCAGGACGGAGCTGCTGCACCAAACAGCATGCAAAGAAGGCAGGGTTTGCTGCGATGATGGGACAGAGAGAGGGGCTGAGCCCGGAAGGATGGGGAGAACGGTATCAGATCATTAGATCGCCTTTCCGTAGTCAGCAAGGAGGTTGGGTCTGGGCATCATCTCTGCAGTAAAACACAGACGAGCCAGCAGCAAGCTCAGGGATCCAGAGAAGCAACCTTGCTGTAATCAGGTCCCCCAGCTCCGAGCAGACAGTGAGCATGTACAAAAGTGTGGGCACAGCTCCCTGGGAAGACTCTAGCCTCAGAGAAGGACTTTGGGTCTGTAAAGACCAGTTTGTAGGAAACAATAAAATGGCCTTTGTATGCAGAAAGGAGTAGAGCCAGGGAATGCACAGGGACCATGGGCAACCCTCATGGTGCCTGCAATGTGTTTGCTTAGCAGAGCTCCTTAAGGCATGCTGTGGGCAGAGCAGGTTAGAGGGACCTCAGAAGAAGCCATGGTGTCCTAGAATTACATTAGGGTCCTCTAAATCAACGGAACTGGCAGAATGCATTCATATATTAAAGGGGATTCATTAGTGTGCCTGGTGGGATGTGGTCCAGGCAATCCAACAATGGCTGTCTCACACTGGAAAGCCTGGGAATCAGGTAGTTGCTCATCTATAAGGCTGGATGTCTTAACAGTTCCAACCTGCCATTGGAGGATTCCTGGAGAGATGCTGGTCTTCAGTGGATGGATGAAGGCCAAATGTCGCTCTATGCCAGTGAAGGAACACTATAGCAACAGGATAGATGAACCTGCCTGCGAGAGTGAGGGCAAGCAGGCAAAAAAACCCAATGATTCTTCTTCCATGTTCTTTCATCTGGGCTGCAACAGAAGGCACCATCTGGGTCTTCCAGCTTCAATTTAATCTGACCCAGGAAAACCCTTAAAAGAGTGCCCAGTGGTTTGCATTTTAGCTGCTTCCAGCTCCATTCAAGTTGACAAGCAAGATTAGCTGTAACAAGTTACTCCCCCCAACAAGAATACTCATCCTTTTATCCACCATCCAACAGGCATCCAGCCATCCTTTACTGTGCTGTTCCTCTCTGTCTCAGCTATGCAGCAAGAATGGAAGTATCAGGGCCAGGATCTAATCCTATGCTGGTCGTGTGGCCATGTGCCGTGAGACCATCTCCTCTATCTTTGAACCTTTGGCTCCTCATCTAACACCAAGGAAATTAGCCTAGGCAGTTGACCCCTTTGAGGCAGAGAGGCTGAGGACCACGAGGCTGTGGGGACCCCACTGGTGGACATGGCTTTGGAACAGGATGTAGGTATGTTAGTGACTTTCATCTCACTGTGACCAAAATGATGAAATGACCTAAAAGCTAAAGGGCTTATCTGCTTGCCAGTTTCAGATAGTCTCGGCTTACCACAGCAGGAAACTCAAGGCAGAGCTCACGGCAGCTAGAGATTGTGGCTAGACTTCTCATCTCAGGGTGGATCAGGAAGCTAAGGGAGGCTGGTCAGGCTATACGCTTTGAAGGGCCTTCCCTAGTAGCCTAATTCTATCAGCCATTCCTATACCCTAAAGGCTCCATACACTCCCCTCCAAACAGCACGACAGTATAGGGAGCAAGCATGATCCTGTAAAGGACAGCTCACATCCAATCATAGCTTCCCATCTGTCCTGGCTAGGCTTTTTGTTTGTTTGTTTTTGTTTTTGTTTTCAACTTGACACAAGGTAAGTTATCTGGTAAGAAGACACTCAACTGAGAAAATGCTCCCATTACATTGACCTATTGACAAGTCTATGGTATGTTTTCTTGATTGTTGATTGATTGATGTTGGTGGGTCCATCTCCTAAGGATCCGTGCCACACACAGCTGGGCAGATGGTCCTACATGGTATAAGAAACTGTGCTGCGAGCGGGGAGGAACAAATCAGTGAACAGCATTCCTCTGTGGTCTTTGCTTCACTTCCTGTCTCCGTGGTTCTGTTCTGGTTCTCCTGACGATAGTCTGTAACCTAAAAACCAGATTAAACCCTTTCTTGCCCAAGTTGCTTTGGATCATAGTGTTTTAGCGCAGCAATAGGAATTGAACTAATACACTAGCCCTGGCTCTCCAGGAGGCCCATGACCACTCCTTGACATGAAAATGCATTCCCCCCAACTTTAAGAGGCTCCATAGTCTTAAGAGTGCCAACACTATTCAAGTCTCAATTTTCTGCTGACATTTTGAACCTCTGTAAAATCAAAACTTATAGTCTGCAATATAGATTGACATGGAGTAGATATTCCCATTCTAGAAGGAAAGACCAGGAGGAAAGCCTGGGTCAAAGCAATGCTGAAGCCCAGCACGGCAAAGGTTAAGTCCAGCAGCTCTCTGTCTTATGTCTGGGCCATGTGGTGGCATGGTATGTGCTGCAGAGGACCTGGGCAGCCCTATCGCTTTGACTCTGCCACCATCAGCACACATGGACTCTCTAGGACTGGTTCTACTTGGCGCCTGCAATTTTCCTCAGAAGGTGTCTCTTGTTAGCGTCTCCATTGGCCTGGAGCTCTCAAGTTAGGCAAAGGTGTCTGGTGAGAAAGCCTGGGGACCTACCCATCTCTACCTTCCCAGGATTAACACATGTATGCCATCTTGTCTGTCTCTTGTAACATGGGGCCCTGGAAACAAACTCAAATATGTGTGTTCGCATGGCAGGCACTTTATTGAGGTATATCACCAGCCCACTCAGGTCCCCTTTAATGTTGTTTACAGCTGCTTTGCCCGTGGCTTTAGGCACACTTCTACTCCCATAATGTATGTGTTTCAAAGCCTTCGGCTTCATATTTTGCTTCTAATTCTCACTGTAAATCTGACTAAACACAACCAATAGAAACCGTGTCATGGTCTAAATTTAGGCTTTATTATTTATATTTTCTTCCATGAATAAATACTTCTTGAGTATCACTCAAAATTTCAGGGAATCATCAAAGTGTAAATATATGGCATTCTAAAATATGACATAAGCAACCTCTGTCAATTCCTAACAGAATCCTTATTCCCCTCCAAAACCCCATGAGCACAGCCATTACTGCCCACATTTTTATTGGAATTCAGATATTTTGCTCCCATAGTAAGTGTCCATTAATCTCTGTCTCTACTCTAGCTCATCCAATTCCTCCAGTCCATAGCTACAGACTTTTCCAAATTCCATCCACAAATTGGTTCAAAGGCTAGGTGGTCATATTTATCACAGGAATAACCCACTCTTGGTACCAATTAATCATGTCACAGTAGACATGATGGGAACAACTTAAGGGAAGGCAGCTTAGTTTGGGTCCCAATTCCAGACCACCATGGTGGGGAAGGCATGGCAGAGTTTGTATTGGTGGGAGCAGGTAATAGAGGCTTCTCATATCACACTGGGCTGACAGTAACTAGAGCTAGGACCAGGGCCAAAGACCTTCTAAAAGCTTTATGTCCCCTCCCCAAGTAGTGCCACAAGCTAAGGAACAGGTATACAAAACATGAGCCAACAAAGACATTGCCAGTTGAAACCATCCCAGAACAGATGAAAGGAAATCTCCTCCCAGACTCCCTGCAGGGCAGTGTCCACTTCCCAGGAGAACCTCTTCCTTACCTGCCTATGATTTGCATGATAACAGGAGAAGTTTGAGTCTTTGTAAATAAATGCACCCCAAAGGCAAAGGAACAAAATTTCCTTAAGGGGAGTTTGGGTTCTCTCCGTGGCACCAGCCTGTGGAAAGATGGGAGAGCATTTAGCTTTAGCTTGTGTCACTGGGGTTCAATGTCAGGAAAAACAGGCTTCTGCAAGTGCACAGTGATCTTTCTTGACTTAATTATGCTACAATCCAGGCAATAGAAACATCACTGGAGGCCTATTTTGGGAAGGTGGGGTTCTCGAATAGCGTTCAGAGTAAAGTTCAGGTTCATCCAAGATGTGTTCAGTGGTATAAGGTAGAGGCTCTAAGAGCCACGTTCTTCCCACTCCTGCTCCAGGCCATTCCAGCATCTAAACCCCAACATGCTCTGTCTGTGATGTGGTCCCCAAAGCCCCTCCAGGTAAGAGGATTGGGGGTCCCAGTTGTGGGGTAAGGGAACCAGAGGACAAAAAGCAGGCCTGCTACAGCATATGAGGTCCAGGAGAGGAAAATCCAGCAAAAGGACCATATCAGGGGCTTGAAAGCTTGGGCCTATGACAGAGCAAGCTGGGTCCCCGACCGCAGGGCCAAACACTCTGCGAAGCAAGAAAAGTCCCAGAAGTTGACTGCAAGACCCTTTCTCAGTGTAAACAGGGTTTTAAATGGGAGCCTGAGGCTCAGGAGGCAAAAACAAAGCTATTCCACCAAACAAATGTTCTGCATTAAAGCAGCCAGAAGAGCAATGAATTAAACATGAGGCCTGAGTAAAGGAAAAATAATGATTTATAATTGCTGGAAGCATGAGACGGCCTAGGAGAGAGGCTGGGGCTCCATCGGGACCTGGTACCCCTACAGAGCTGCAGATGTGCATTGAGGAGGTTGAAGAGACTGGGTGGACTCTTCAAGAAAAGAATAAGCAGAAGAGAAGGGAGGCACCTGCTTTGTGTGAGCTTGGTTAAGTTGCTGGTGTCTCTGGGCTCCTTTGGTGGAGGTGAGAGACCTGTGTCATCTCTCCTGATTCTTGGGAGGATAAAGGAAGCTGAGGGACAATCGAGAGTTCATCATCATGACCAGTGCTGCTCTGTACTCCCAGAGCTCAGCCCAGTGCTTGACTATGGACCACTGCATCTGCTTCCATCATTTACTGGGTAAAAGTTCTCTGGTGACAATTAGGGGAGTTGTCAGTCTGATTTGACTACAGAAGAAACCAGTTCAGGCACCCTCTCCACTATTGCTAGGAGTCTTGGCTGGGGTCATCCTTGTGGATTCCTGGGGGTTTCCCTGGTACCAGGTTTCTCTCTAACCTTAAAATACCCCATCAAGATATCTCTTTCATTCCTCTCCCCCCCATCCTGCCCCCAACTTGCTCGGTTCAATCCTTCATGTCCCCATTCTCCATCCTTCTCTTCCCCCTCCTTCTAACCCCAATTTACCTTCTTAGGGCTTTCCTAGTTACCTCCTAGTTACCTCCTAGTTACCTCCTAGTTACCTCCTAGTTAACTCCTAGTTACCTAGCTTCTCTGGGGTTATGGATTGTAGACTGGTTTTCTTTTTTAATTTTCTTTTTATGATTTATTTTACTTTATTTTATATGAATTGGTGTGAAGGTGTCAGATCCCCTGGAACTGGATTTTCAGACAGTTGTAAGCTGCCATGTGGTTGCTGGGAATTGAACCCGGGTCCTCTGGAAGAACAGTCAGAGTTCTTAACTGCTGAGCCATCTCTCTAGCCCTGTAGACTGGTTTTCTATACTTTACTCCTAACATCCACTTATGAGTAAGTACATTCCATGTTTGTCCTTCTGGGCCTGGGTTACCTCACTCGGAATGATTTTTTTCTAGTTCCATCCATTCACTTGCAAATTTCATGAGGTCATTGTTTTTCGGTTTTTGTTTTTACAGCTGAGTAGTACTCCATTATGTAAATGTACCACATTTTCTTTATCCATCCTTTGGTTGAGAGACATCCAGCTTGTCTCCAGGTTCCGGCTATTACGAATAATGCTGCTATGAACATAATTGAGCAGGTGTCCTTGTGATATTATTGAGCATCCTGTAATCTCAGCATGGGCAAGACCGAGACAGGTGGATCCCTGGGGCTTGCTGGTGAGTCAGTCTAGCTGAATCAGTGAATTCCAGGCCTTTAGGAGAACCTGTCTCAAAAACAAAAATAAAACAAAAAGAAGAGAACAAAAATATGCATGCACACCTATATGCCCAAACACATATGCACACACATGCACACATGTGCACACATGTGCGCGCCTAGGTTTGCTTACTTGAAGGTTAGCATATGTGCTCTGGCCAGTCGGGTAACTCCCTGTCTCTTGATCTTTTAATCCACCATGGCAACAGGAACTCCCCTTCTAGTGAATATAAGTTAAGTTCTATTCCAGATGGTGCCTAGCACCTGCGGTTGCTAGCTTTCTTAAGTCTCCAGTAACATACATATCAAAAGAGTCTCTGGAAGAGAAACCAAGGGCTGGCTTTAGAGGAATCCCCAAGGGAGCTTGTTAAAATGCAGATTCTCAATCCCAGTGCTGTGGGCCGGGATTCTGTGCTCTCATCAGCACTCAGGGGATGCTGGGGCTGTGGTCTTGGACCACACGTTGCCTAGGGAAAGGTCAGGGGACCGTGCTGATTAGAATCCCTTTGAGGCAGCTGCCACCCTCAGCCCAGATGCTCAGTTATTTCTGGAGAGTCTTGGGTCAGCAGGTCCCTTCCTTCCCCTCTACCCTCACCATCCACCCCCACAGAGCTGCTGCTGAGACCCAGAGCCTCTTTCTTGGGAAAAGAGACCATGCATCTGTGAGAGGGATGAGCCTTGATTTTAACTGACAGGACTTTATCAGCTCACAGGAAAAACAGCAGAAAGGCTCGGGTGATCTGTCTTGCTGGGATTTCCCTGATGTATTAGAAATGATATGGAAATCCATCCCTTAAGGTCCCAGCAGCTGAGGCAGGGAGAAGGCTGCTGGGAGGGAAAGAGTAGGAAGGCGCGGGCAGGTATGGTCTCGCGTAGCTATGCTGGACACCCCAGCTCCTGGCAGTCCCCTTGGAGCACGGAGCCCGGGGCAGCCTGTTTTGCAGAGCCTAGTTTCTGGGGCAGCTTGAGAAATAGCCAGTACCCACACAGATTGGGTGCACATCAAAAGCTGTCCATGACTGACTGCCAAGCGAGGGAAGCAAATCGCAGAAAAGCCTAATTCCATCTTTTAAAAGGTACAATCGTCTATATTTGCAAACTCCTGGGGAGGTTAGAAAAATCTCCCTCACACTGTTAGCAACAGTTATCTCAGGGACAGAGAAGTGGGATGAAAGATTTTTTTCCCACTTTCAATGTTGTAAATTTCTCTATTGTTTGAGTTTGAAAATAATGAGCATGTATTACTCTGGTAATAGGAAAATGCCATTTTTAGAAAATCTATATTTGAAAGTGGCGAGTGCCAGCCTGACAGACCTCAGCAGGTTGCAGGTGACTTCAACACAGGCATTCCTTCCTTCACGCCGACCCAGGCCACAGGGTCCAGGGTCCCGGGCATGGGTGACACCTAGTACTTGCTGCTTACCCCTGTGTGACCAGGGCATCCATCTTGCTGGGATGTTACTGATGCAGTCAGGTTGGGAAGGTGGCTCAGTGATAGAGTACTTACCGTGCAAACACGAGGACCTGAGTATGAGCCCCGGGGCCTGAGTAAGAGGCAGATGTGCCAGTGCATGCTTGTGTTCCCAGCAATGGGGAGGAAGAGACGGGGTCCCTGGGGCTTGCTCATCAGCTGGTCTAGCTGAATTGGTGAGCTCTAGCTTCAGCAGATGCCCTGCCTCAAAAAGCAGAGAGCAGAGCTTTTAACGAAGGTGCTCTTGTCAACCTTTAGTTTCTACCACACACATGAACATATACATGGACATGTGCACAGATGCACCCACACGCATGTATACATGCACAGAGAAACAAATATTAGAAATATCTGCAGATCTGCTGCTTTCTGAAGTGGTAACAACCTGAGACAGGCCAGTGGACAGAGGGAGAATAGAGTGAGTGGTAGCATCCTCCCCAGAGGGTGGGCTGAAGGGTACCCCAGACCCCTACCATCTTCCCCAGAGGGTAGGCCGAAGGGTGCCCCAGACCCCTACCATCCTCCGAAGAGGGTGGGATGAGGGATGCCCCAGGCCCCTATCATCCTCCCCAGAGAGTGGGCCGAAGGGTGCCCCAGACCCCTACCATCCTCCCCAGAGAGTGGGCCGAAGGGTGCCCCAGACCCCTACCAGCCTCCGTAGGCTAACTCTGAAGCTTTCACCGAACTTCCTCAGACCTACAAAGAAGAGGGACGGAGCCTGGAGCCCCAGCAATGACACAGTTCTACTCATTCTCCAATCTAATCTGAAAGCTGCCACCCCCTAAACTCTACACTAAATCCACACCTCTGCTCATTCTGTTCCCTTTCTCTAGGGCTCTTCCTCCCCTCACCTGCTCACTTGAAACTCACTCTTCAAGAATCCTCTAGAACACTTCTAGATCCCCACTGAATGTAGAGCAGGTACCCCATTAGCAGGGTACCCTTTACCCTTCCATCCTTGGTGTCCCCTTTGATACAGGATGGCATGTGGGGTGGACGGATGGACGAGGCTTGCTCCCTTCTCAATTCCAGCTACCACCTAGCTCATAGTCTATGTTTGTTTGAGACAGGGTCCCATGTAGCTCAGGCTAGCTTCCACATGTTTGTTTGAGACAGGGTCCCATGTAGCTCAGGCTAGCTTCCAACCTAGCAGCTGAAGATGACCTTGAACTTCTGAACTCCCTGCCTCTTCCTCTCGAGATGTGGTCCACCACTTCAGGCTTGTGCAGTTCTGGGATGGACCCCAGGCCATCCATTGGTAGCCAGGCAAGCACACTACCAATGAAGCTACACGCCCAGCCTCTTGTTCGTGTATTTTCATCTACTGTTTGGCTGGTCATACCTAGAACCTTGCTGGGATTCCCCACTTGGCTCCTTCCTGTCTACGTTAAAGAAGGGTGGCAGTGAGGTCCCAGCACCCTCTAGTGACCAGGTGTAGGGTGACAAGGGAGGCCCAGGAGCATCCCAGAGCAAAGCCATGGGTGCATGGGAGGCATAGCAGGTGTAAATGAGCTTCCATGTGGATTCCTGAGGGCTGAAGGGAGCCCCAAACTCTCTCCTCTAATGGAAGGCAGGGCTGTGCAGGACTGTGCCCTGCACTGGGAGCCCCCTTCTCCAGGGCTGGAGAAGGGAGGCAGAGGTCTGAGAGGGCAGGGCTATTAGTGGGGTCCTGCTGGAGTCCTCCTGCTCAAACCTCATAGGAGGCCTAAGATGACATAGGCCCTGAATCTGGGGAGACTTGCTCTGACCCCCCTCACCGATCTGCTCTGCCCTATAGCCGGGTTCCCATCAGGGTCTGAGATGCTGATGGGAAACCCTGTGGTGGCCTCTGCAGTCTGGGGTACACACATCTGTTTGCATATGTCACTATCATGTCCTTCCTGAAGGCCGCCAGGGGGAAGGGCTGGCTGGGAACAGCGAAGGAGGGACATTCATTCCAGGAAGGTGTACGGGGGGCAGCAGCTCAGAAAGTGTCCCTGTAGAACACTGAGTGGGATGACCCCCTTTAATGTCCCCACACCTCCCTGCTGACCTCTTCCCTTCTCTTCCCTCAGAACAGCAGAACACCCCTGCGTGCCTGCACATCCCTTCCCGTTCAAGAAACAGGAAGCTCGTGTCTCTTTCTATCTTGCAGCCTATTGACTAGGCCCCCACCCTCTGCCTCCTTATCCCTTCTGCTGCCCCAGGAACCCAAACCTCTCCCTCTGGGGATCAAACGTGGGCAATGAGCCAAGGAAGCTTTGTGGTCAAGGCTGGCACTGAACTGGGTTGGCTCCATGGCCCTCCCTGACACTTCTAGTCCTCCAGCCGTGCTAGAACTTTCTCTCACATGAGATGCTTCCAGAAGTGGAGGGGGTGCGGGGGGGTTCAAGGCAAAGAGAAAATAGCAACACCAGAAGCCTGGCTCTTTCCACCTGAGGTGAGATGAGCCCTCAAGGCACAAAAGGCACCTAGTTCTTACCTTTAGTTTAAAATTTCACAAAGGGACTGGAGAGGTGGCTCAGTGATCAGGAACATGCGCTGCTCTCGCAAAGGATCCGAGTTTAGTTCCCAGCATCCACATCAGGTGGCTCCTAACGGGTCCCACGCCCCTCTAATCTCTCTCTCTCTCTCTCTCTCTCTCTCTCTCTCTCTCTCTCTCTCTCTCTCTCTCTGTCTCTCTCTCTGTCTGTCTCTCTCCGTCTGTCTCTCTCTGTCTGTCTCTCTCTCTGTCTCTCTGTGTGTGTGTGTTTGTATGTTTGTGTGTGTGTGTGTGTGTATGTGTCAGTTTTTTAAAAAGTTTACCATGTAGGCAGACCCTGGCCAGCCTCTCCCGCCCCATCGGTTCATGATCTATAACATGCCCCTTGCCTCTGCACACATCCTGGGCCACACTTTCCTTCTTCTTGTGCCTGGCCTTTCATGGGGCTAAGGAAGGTCCAGATGTCCAATGAAAGTTTCACCAACTTTCACCAAAAGTTTGCCTCCTAGAGTCTAGCTTAAATCTCTCTTGGTGCAGTGTAAAGTGATGTCCTCCAGTTCCACCCCTCCCCTCCACGAGAACTGAGAAGACCCCTTCTCCTGCGGCCCTTTAGACTCCCACATGCCCTGGGCTTTTCCTATACCTTCTATTTAAAAAAAAAACCTTCCATCATTTTTCTTATTGGCTCTGGCTCCCCTCCACAACCTCCAAATCCTTCTTAAATGTGACAGCTAAAATTAGCTTCCAGGAGCTGGCCAAGTGCTTGTGGGATGCTCGATCCCCGCCTCGCATGCCTGATTTCCTCCTTTCTGGGTCCCATCACAGCATAGAACCGGCTGGCCTGGCCCTTATTATTCTGGGTCTTCTGGACATGAGAGGCCTGGGTTTTACCCCCAGAAGCTTTGCCCTGTGTTCTGAACAAATGGTTTCCCTTCTGATGACTCAGGACCAGCTGGACTAAGACATTCTGAACTGGTCTAGAGCTGCTCCCCTGGCTTCCCATCCACTGGGCCAGCAGATGTTTGTGCCCTTTCTCCCCCTGGGCCAGCTGGACTGATACCATTAAAGCAGCCCTGGGCTTCCATGAAGGTCTCAGTCTCAAACAGGAAAGTGGACACCAAAGGAAGGTTGCCACGGGGCCTGTGGGAGAACAAGAATGAGTCTTGTGGTTCCTGGAGAAATACTTGTAGCCCGGAGCAACTGTGTGTGGGTCGTGCAGTTTGGCCGTGCTGATTAAATGACATCTGGTCAGTTAAAAGAGTGCATGCCTAGCACACAGCATGCTCAAGCTCTGCCTCACCAACTCGGCATAAACCAGATGTGGTGGTGCACACCTGCAATCCCAGCACCCAGGAGGCAAAGACAGAGGGTCACAGGTTCAAGGTCACCTTTAGCAACCTAGCCTACGTAATAAGTGTGAGACAAGCTTTGGCTATATGAGACTATTTTTTTTTTTTTTTTGAAAACATGGCTTTATCTAGAATCAAGTAGAAATATCAGCTTGATCCCAGCCATCCTTTGTGCCCTCCCCCAGGGCACATCAGGACGAGCTTTCCCAGCTGCCCCCGGAGGTTTGTCCTGAGCTAGATGGTCTAACAGGTAGAGCTGAGACCTCAGAAGAGGGTCCTCTGGGAGCCTCCTACAGCCCAGCCCTGCAACAGAAAAACTCGTGGGTGAGGCTTTGGTACAGACAGCCTCTGCAGCACCCCACAAATCATCCAGGAAGGAAGCCGGCCTCTCTAGCCTGACAGGAGCCTGCTGTTATCCATCCAATCCAGGCCACTGGCTCCTGTGCCGGCTCGCTCACTCAGGGCACCTGACACAAGCAGACAAGCAGTTTTCTGTATGCAGAGGAACAGCTCCAATTCCAGGGAATAAATAAAGTCAGAAACCATAAATAAACCTGCTGGCCTCACACTGGGTGAACAAGCAGCCCCTGGGGAGCTGGGCTCTACTTCCAAGGAGGTGATTAAATTCCAACCCAAGCACTTTCCTTGCAGACACAGGGCCCTGACTTTGGGATTTTAGGACTGGGACTGCCTGCAGAGGAAGGATCAGAAGTGTCAAACTATAAAGAACCTATGGTCCTATGTAAGGACCATCTGTAGTGGTATTTTAAATAACACCCCAGCAAGTCAAGTCCCCTCCTCCATGCATGCCATTGACTTAAAAGGCTGAGCAAGGTGCCCTTACTGCATGAGTCCAGAGCCCAGGCTTCAGTTTACCAGCTCCATGCTCAGCAACTAAGGAACAAAGGATGATGTGAGTGTGTGTGTATGAGTATGTGTGAGTGTGTGTGTTTGTGTGTATGTGTGTGCATGTGTGTATGTGTGTGTGCGCGTGTGTATGTGTGTGAGCATGTATGAGTGTGTGTAGTGTGTGTGCACATGTATGTGTGTGTGAGCGTGTACGTGTATGAGTGTGTGTGTATGTGTATTCATGTGTGTTTGTATGTGTGTATATGTGTGTTGCGCATCTATTAGTGTGTGTGCACGTGCATGTATGTAGCGTCCGTATGTGTGTAGGCATTTGAATGCTATGGAGGACATGTGGCGATCAGAGGAGGTCCTGCAGGAGTCTGTTTTCTCCTTACTCCATGCAGGTACCAGATACTGAATTCAGGTTGCCTGCCTTGGAGGCATCACCCTCTGAGCCATCTCGCTGGCTCAAGCTCAGAGGTTCTGACCATGTGGCTTTCCCCACTCAAATAGAACGGCACCACTCCTACCTAAGCACCAAAAAGTTAAGACAATTCATAGAAAACTCTTCCTCTGAAATCCCTGCCCCAAAGACAGCTCCTCTCTCTCTCTCTCTCTCTCTCTCTCTCTCTCTCTCTCTCTCGCTCGCTCGCTCTTGCTCTGTCTCTCTCGCTCATATGCTTGAGTCTTTTTAAAAACAATTTAACACAAATTTAATTAAAGACAACATTACTAGGCAATATAAAGCTTTGTGAGTTTAGTATGCAGTTCCCTTCAAGTCCCCTTTAAGACAAAGTGGTTGCAATATATATGATAAGACCCCAGTGTGTGTGTGTGTGTGTGTGTGTGTGTGTGTGTGTGTGTGTGTGCCTGTCCATGTATCTGCATAAAGGCCAAAGGAAGATGGCATAGTGATCACGCTCTATAACACTCATGCTCCACCTGGTCCCTTGAACTTGGAACTAGGCCTGTGGGTAGCTAGGGAGCATCTTCCTGTCTTTGTACCCACAAGGCTGCGCATGCATGAATGTGGGTACATCCAGCTTTGTAGGTGGGTTCTGGGGATTCAGTTCCCACAGCGGGCACTCTTTCCTCCAAGCGTCTCCCCAGCACCTCCACCTTATTAAAGACGATCTCTAACTGACCTGGAGCTCACCCCATTCAGTGAGACTGGCTGCCCATCGAACCCCTGGGATCCTTCCGTCTCCATTCTTCCAGCACTGGGATCATTCATGGATACATGGACACACAAACAGACACAGACACGGGCACCCCTGCTTTCTCCTTGGGATTTGAACTCAGGTCTTTGGGTCTGCAGAGCAAACATTTTACCCCTTAGTCCCAAGACCCCATCTTGATGATCCTCAGTTCCCCATGCTGCAAACCTACTTAGACATGAAGACTTCACATCCCAAACATAGCTTACATGGTCAAATGGAAGTCAGCCTGTAGTCTGCTGTCATTGCTTTCTGCGGAGAACAGGGGCCGTGCACAACAGTGGTTGCGATCAAGGCTAAGTCAGTCCATATGTGCATGGTTTCGCCCCACGGCTCCTAGCAGGGATGTGGCTGACTGGGCACATCCGAGACCTTGGTGGGGATGCTGGAAAGCAGGGTGTGTCTTCTAAGACATCAGTCAAGGCAGCCGCTCTATTTGCTCTCTTTGAGCTGCACTCTAACAAATGAGTCGTTCTCATTGGAAGCATCCTGATAGTAAGGCAGTGGGAAGAACTGGAAGTCAGGTCAGTGAGAGGGCTCACTGGGCAGACCAATGTTTAGCTAGGCCTGATAATTTGAGTTAGATTCTCAGGACTGGCATAGAAAAAGAACTAACTCCTACTGCATAGGTACACCTTTACACCCCCTCCCTCCCCCCCCCCACATAAATACACGTAAAGAACTAAAAAGCAAGGATGGGTGGGTCTGCAGGTCTGTTTCTCCATGGAACACCCTCCTCATCCTGCACACGTCTTATAGGGTGGATCTTTCCCATATGCACTCCCATGTGCATTTACACACTCGGGTGGATCTTTCCTATATGAATTCCCATGTGCATTTTCACACTCAGGTGGATCTTTCCTATATGAATTCTCATGTGAATTTACACACTCTGGTGGATCATTCCCATGAGCATTTACACACTGGGATAGATTGTTCCCATATGCATTCCCATGTGCATTTACACACTCAGTGGATCTTTCCTACATGAATTCCCATGTGCATTTATACACTTGGGTGGCTCATTACCATATGCACTCCCATGTGCACTTACACACTTGGGTAGATCATTCCCATAGGCATTTCGTGTGCATTTACACACTTGGGTGGATTGTTTCCATATGCATTCCCGTGTGCATTTACACACTCGGGTGGTTCTTTCCCATATGCATTTATACACTTGCACTAAGCCCTGAGAACACACAAGTTGTAAGTTCCTGGGCAGGGGGAGCAAACAGAACTTGGTTGCTGCTACCAACACTACAAAGTTTGGACTCTGTGGTTCTGAAGAAACTAAAGACTCTGAAACCATCAGTTACCTTGCCCTTCTCCCCAGAAGCCAAGAAGGCTGTGGGTGAAGAGGAGCCATCCAAGGAAGGGTCCCCGCATACTCTGAGTCTGTCCTGAAGCCAGCTAAGCAGAGGTGAAAGACATAAGCTAGGATGTTGAGGTCACAAGACAAGAGTCATCTTAGCACTTTCTCCTGCAGACCTGACCTTTGTTTAAGAAAAGTGTTCCTGCAAATGGCTTTACTGATCCTCTGGGGGACGAAGCAAAATGCACACCATCCATAATGAATGAACCCATTTCCTGTGCAAATCAGGCAGGAGTCAGGACAGATTTGCCCTACCAATAGCATCAAAGCTGAGCTCTTTTATTTGCAAGACTATCATCAAGTCGGGGTCTGTTGGTGCAGAGCAGAGGGCACCAGGAGGAGGTCTCCACAGTGAGGATACGTGTTATATGTCTGCATGCCTAGTGTCCTTTATACACATGTATGTGTAGACATTTGGGGGAGAGAAATGGGAATATATGCCTTGCTCCAGAGTGGGAGACCCTGATTGCTCCGGTACTCCTGGGGCCTTCCAGGGGTAGGGAGATGGCTCATTCAGCAATGTGCTCACTGAGCAACCATGAGGTACCTAGAACAATCCCCAGAACCCATGTAAAAATTAGCTGGGAACAATGATACCTGCCTGTCTAGACCCCAGGGCTTAGAGGACAATTGGGAGAGAGGAAGGAGGATCCCTGGGGTTTGTTGGTCAGTAAATGTAGCTGAATCAGAAAATTGCAGGCTCAGTGAGAAACTGTCTCAAAAAACTGAGGAAGACGCACCACACTGACCTCTGGACTCCATGCACGCCCACAAGCACCCGCACCCACTCACATGCGTGAACACAAAGGAGTTAACTCTCTAGCCCTGGCCCACCTGGGACCCAGTTCCGGCGGCCCCGACCACCCTCCGCCCCACTCCATCGAGTAACTTACCAGAGGGGAGCTCTACTGCTTCCTCAGTATAAACTTGCAGTTCCTTCTTCCTTTCAAAGCTCGCCGCTAGTGCTGCGTTCTCCCACGTTAAGGCCACAGGAGAGTCATCATCTTCCACTCTATCACTCGCACCTTCCAGAAGAACCCACGTGGAAAGGGAAGGGCATTAGCGGAGAAGCACAGTGGGGTCTGAAGCACCTCTGCCCCCAAGGCCACCCTTGCATCTCACGGACGTCACCACCACAGACCCACCATTCGGCCGGCCAGAGGAACTTTATGACTGCAAAAACAAACCTTTCCCGATAAAGTTAGTTGGGCAGGCAAAAGAAGTGGCCAACCTCTTTCCGTCTTGCTGGTTCCCTAGGGCACATATCTTTCGAAGAGCCAGGTCCCCTACCTGGAAAACTGCCCCCTTGTGGTCAAATCCAGTAGGACAGAACTCATAATGCCTGCTGCTTCTAGCAGTCCAAGGAACTACAGTCAACATTCAGAACATAAGGACAGTGTCATTCATTCATTCACTCGTCCATTCGTTTGTTTGTTCATTTCCGTTTTCTGGGACAGGGGGTCTCATGCACCCCAGACTGGTCTCAAACTCCCTACGTAGGTGAGGATAACCCTGGACTGCTGACCTTCCTGGCTCTGCTTTCTGAGTATTGGGATTACAAAATGTGTGTAACCCCCATGCTCAGTTTATATGGGGCTGGAGACTGAACCCAGGACGTCTAGAATGTTAGACAATCTCTCTACGAAGTGAGTCATGTCTCCATGAGATTTTATCCCCTCCTCATGAAGAGGAGGCCCTACCAGGTACCAAAACCTGCAAACATAATACAGCAAGCTTAAATTAGCTCCAAAAAGAAATAAACAGAGGAACAGTGTCCTCCCCATTCTGGAGAAGTGCCCTCTCTCTGCTTGGTCTCCAGATGGCCAGGCTTCTATGTCACCCAGACACAGTCTCATTTTGGACTCAGGCCCAGAGGTGGATCTGGTCCTGCCTTCTCCCTGCCTCCCTCCAGTCTCCCCTCTGCACGGACAGGTCCCATTCCTCATCCTGGTTTTCCAGTCTCCCTCTCTAGTAGAAACAAACCATATCATATGTACAGAGGCATTGCACAGAAGGTTCCAGAAATACTTGCGAGAATGTGTTGCCAGTAAAGGACTAAACTCATAACACCGTCTGGGCTTGGGGGCAGAGTTCCAAGGCTCCAGCCACCGGCAGGAAGGCAGACTCCAAGGAATGAGATACAGGGGCTCAATTTCCTACAGCTCCACCCCGGGAGAGCCTAGATCCCAGGGACAGCAAAAGAAGCTACCCTCTGTCTTTTCGTTTACTTCTTCCTGACTCCAGTATTTACTTTAGATAAAACCAAACTGCTCAGCGTCACCCCCAGGTCCCATAGGACCTGGCCTCTGCCTGGCATCTGGCCCATTGTCTCATGCTACCCTCATGCCTCTCAGGTGTATCCATACCACCCTCTGCCTGGTGAACTTTGACTTCCCCTCTGAGACTCAGCTTTAATACAAGCTCCCCAGGAACTCTGATTGCCCAGGCAGACACTCCTCTAACTCTCCTTGGTACCTACAGTCACCTTTATTTCTCACAAGAGACTGCTCACACTTGCCTAAGACTCTCACACTCAGTCTGTGAGCTGATATGCAGCTAGGCCCTGGAGGGCCCTGGCTAAACAAAAGTTCCCAGATACCTTAGCTCCCTCGGTGCCCACACATGGGGAACACATGGCATGCAAATGGCAGAGGACCTGGTTGACTCTGCTGAGTTCCAGTCAGGAAAGTTCCTGGGGATGAGGAGCTTGTTGGTCACCAGGGACCCAACACCCTACTGTACAGCACCCGTCTTAGCTCCAGAATGCCTGGGGGTGGGGGTGCGTGCACATGCGTGCGCAGGTCCATGTCTGTATACATGTCTGTGAAGGCCAAAGGTTACTGCAGATGCTGTTAATTAGGAAGGTGACATCCAACTGATGGTTTTTTTTTTTTGAGGCATGGTCTCTCACTAACCTGGAACTCACCTGACAGGCTAGGCTAACTGACCAGGGAACCCCAAGGATTCTCTCTCTTTGCCACCTCCAGCCATGAGATCACAGACATCTGCTACCATGCCCAGCTTTTCCCATGTATCCTGCTCACTGAATCAGGCCTTGTACTTTACCAGCCCCAGAATGCCCCCCCCCCCGTTTCTCTCCCCACATGATAAAAAAGAAACTTCCAGTGAGGAGAGGCCTAGCAGCTCTGAGTAGCTTCCCTGAAGGGCTCTTCCTAGGCCCCTGCATCTCCTCCCAGCTGCTGGCTGCTTCCTTTGAGAGAGGCAAGTTGAATTATGCACTTAGGTGGAGGTAGTAAAGAAAGAGCCCTCTTATTTCGAGACAGCTCAGTCTTCTCAGATCTCTCAGGACCAGGCGCCTCCTTGGAGAGCAGAGCCTCAGAGCTGCAGGACCCCCTTCAGCATCGCAGAACCCCCTTCAGCATCGCAGAGGGCCCACTGCTTCCGGCTGTGAGAACGGAGTTGATTCAGAGTGACATCCATTCCTCACACACATCTACCGCCCTCAGACGTGTCTCCCTGCGGGCTGCTGCCCTGCTAAGAGTCATCTCTTCAGTACCCTCAATGATCCACCTCCACCTCATGTCCCACCCCTGAAACCTCCCCAGACGGCACCTAGGGATCATGCATTTGGAACTGGGAGCCTCTGGGGTACATTTCAGATTCACACCAGAAGAGTGGCTTTTGTTATCATTTGGTTTCATGAGACAATGATCTCTCATTGTGTTTACACTACCCCGAGTTAGATTTCTGTCACTGATCTGTGAGTCCTATCAAACACATTGTCTAGAGAGGGTCTAAAATACAGCCCTACAGGTCTGCCCTGAAGAGCCTCTCTCAATAAGGTAACCAGCACACAGACTATGGCAGATGCATTGGGCTCAAGTCCTTCTCTCCCTGGGTTCCTGCCCTTCACCTGTAACCTTGTAGCCCTACAGGTCTACCCCTCTTCTTCAGGTTGCTCACAACCTACACCTGTTGTTTGCACTGCTAATTTCCATGCTTGGGAAGTCATGGTGCATCTACCATGCGTGCGTGCGTGCGTGCGTGCGTGCGTGTGTGTGTGTGTGTTTGTGTGTGTGTGTGCGTGCGTGCGTGCAGGGGGATGTGGAAGGCAAGCAGATGGCCTGGCCCTTAACCTTGAGCTTTGTAGCATGGTTGAACAGTTCCTCAACCTCACCTTCTTATTTATGTTTTTATTTTATGAGTTATGTATTGTCAGGAGAGTTGACAGAATCTCTATAGGTCATCTAGTTAACATGGCCTCAGCTAATGCAGTAAAGAAACCTCTGGATTCTTTAGTCAACTGAACTTTCGCCATGTTTTATTTTTAGCAACATGCTCAGAGACCCAAGCAGCTGGCTGAGCAGTGCTGGGGAAGGAGCTTACTAACGGCAGAGTCACCTTTACCAGGGTGATGCCTTCTGGGTAGTCTCTAAGCATCCGGGTTGTGTCCCAAGTGGTTCTGTAGGTGTGAGCTTGGGTGTGTGAATGTACCGGTAGGTGTCAGGCTATGCATGTATGGCACATGTGTGGTGAAGGTCAGAGGACAACCTCACGCGCGTCTGCTCTCAGGCTCCACCCACCTCTTGTTTGAGCCAGTGCCTCTCATCAGCCCAGAACTTCGCTTCATAGGCTAGGTTAGCTGACCCATAAGCTTCTGGGGCTCCTGCTACCCAGCCCCATCTCACCATTGCTGGGCTTACAGACAGGTATCACGGTACTCAATTTTCTACGTGGGTTCTGGAGATCCAGTCTCAGGTCCTCATGCTTTTACTGAGCCGTCCTCCCAACCACAAGCTGTTTTCCCCAGAGGCAGGTGGGCAATGAAAGAACAAGTCAGACACTCTGCAGCCCAAGCCCACACAGGATTGAGCAAGGAGGGAGAGGGGTCTGTGCAACGCTGATCCAATCTAAGGCGCTGATGGTCCTCTCAACCAGCAGCCTGAAGAGCCTCTCTCAAAGCACACAGGCTGAGGCAGATGCGCCCTTGGATTCAAGTCCTTACCTGCCTGGCTTCCTGCCCTTCACCTTGTAACCTTGCCCTGTGTTCTTACCTGGGTGAGGCAAGGTGTGCCTTCTTTCCTCTCTGGCTTTGACTAGTGAGTTGTTTGTGATAAGATAGGACTTGCCACTTTACCCAGCCTCTATGTATCCTTTCATCTTTGCTCCTGTATTTCCAGCAACTTCTTCTCCTCCACGGGTCCTAAGGTTGCCTTGAACTTCTGGTATGAGACAAGCAGTTGAGAAAATGATTCAGGTCAATGCTGTGAACTTTGGCATCCCTAGGTAAACTGTCCCTGCAAAGTACTTAAAACAGTGGAAAATACAGAATGGGTATCGCGAACCAGGAATGTGCCAAATAAGGTAACCAGTCCTTGAAGATTCATGATTAATGTGAAGCTGGCATTTGGAGGTGCCACAGCAGCCTGGCAGAAACAAATACATATTAAACACAGATCCCACGGGTGACAGGGAGGAGTTTGAGTGCTCGATTAAAGTCCTCAAGCCCACAAGAAGACTCTTCCTTGAGGAAGAGTTATAAGAAATCACAAACCTGCAGGGCAGTGGTGGTGCACGCCTTTAGTCCCAGCACTCAGGAGGCAGATGCAAGTGGATCTCTGAGTTCAAGGTCAGCCTGGGCTGTTACACAGAGAAACCCTGTCTTGAAAAACCAAAAAACCAAACCAAACCAAATAAACAAAAGCTATCACAAACCTGGAAAACACTGAATCCGAAAAGTGTTTGCCGGACACTCCCAAGTCTCAGTTTCTCACTGAGGCCAACCATGGCAAGAACAGGAGGAATGCTGCTTGCTGGCTCACTCTCTGTCTTGTTCAGTTAGCGTTCTTATGCAGCCCAGATCTGCCTGCATAGGAACAGAGCTGCCCACAATGAGCTGGATCCCCCCACAGTAATCATCAATCAAGTAATCACAGAAAAGGCCACAGGTCAATTTGATCAGGGTAATTTCTCAGCTGAGGTCCCCTCTTTCCCAGTGACTTTGAGCTGTATTAAACTGACAATAAAAATTCACCGAGACACCTATGATTGCTTATGAGTTTATTCTAAGTGGGCCTGTCAATCACCTGAACAGGAAACTGCCGCTTGGGAGAGCCGTCTAATTTGGAGACTTTAAGAAATGGCACAAAGTGTACTTAAAGATGTAGGTCAGCACCATGGTCAGCACCATGGTTTCTCTGGCTGTGTACTTGTCAGGACTGTCTAGAGACAGAGCCAATAGAATTGCTATACATTAAAGGGGGGTTTATTAGATTGGCTTACAACAATGGCTGTCTTACCCACAGTGAGGACCAGAGCCCAGTAGCTGTTCAGTCCATGAGGCTGGTGCTGCAGGCCCAGAGATTCCTGGAGAGCTGCTCCTCTTCAGTGGAAGCCCAAAGCTGGGTTCCGTTATAAGCGAGGAACATAACAGTTATTACTGCGGAATGTTTAACTATGTAGAGATATGTTACATTTGTTTATGCTGTAGAATATTACTTTAACTATGTAAAGGTGAATTACATTTATTTCTGCAGCATTTGTTTAATTATGAAAAGATGTTTACATCTGCTTATGATGCATTTGTTTAACTATGTAAAGATGCACTGCTGTTTCACCTTGCCTGCCTAAGGTACCTGATCCATCTAATAAGAACCTAGAGGCCAATCGCTAGGCAGGAAAGGCACAGGCAGAGAGAATAAACAGAGGAACAAGAAGAAGGAGGAGGAGTGAATGAGTGCCTAGTTTACTTGGGGATAAACTCGCCTGCCTGTCTTCTGTGCAGTGTTTATGGTGTCTAATTTGAATCCTTTCTATGACAATCACAGGGAGGGAGCAAGGAGCTGAGGGGAAGCAGAGCAAAAATCCCGGTGCAGCTGGGTGAGGCTGGGCTCAGTGCTCTCAATGTCCTGTCATGCAGAAGACAGACAGGGGCATCTACCTTCTCTGTCAGGAAGGGCAGGAATCTTGAGGACAGAGACACTGGAGAGAACTGACCTGACACAGAGCCCAGTCATAAAACAGGCTACATCAGAAACGGGGCACAGAAAGACACACACTGTGGGCGGTTGGGAACTTTGGGGCTCAAAACAGTAGTGATTTATTTTAATTGAGCATCTGTACTTTGAGGCTGGAGAGGTGGTCCAGCCGTCAAGAGTGTGCAGGGCTCTGGCAGAGGACCTGAGTGCTGCCTGGCACTTATGCCCGTGGCCCGCTCCATTGACCTGGAACCCCAGCTCCAGGGAACCAACACCTTCCCTCTTCCATGGGCACCTGCACTCAACACACAAGCTCACAGGCAGACACAAAAACAAACATGCACATAATTCAAAATAAAATATTTTTTAAATGGGGGTGGTAGCTTGCTTTTCTCCACTTGGCATCAATAGGAGACTCTTCTGGAAGGTACATTTCAAAGTGGCTTGGCAGCAGGCCAAGTACTGTGGTCTTTTAGCTAGGTATAGTTCCTACTCTTCCAAAAAGAATGTTGAAGTGCTGGAGACTTTTACTGTCACCCTTCAGAAGCAGTACAATGTCACTTTTCAGCTACATTCGTTGGTACAATTACAAAATCTGTGAAGGGTCAAAGAAGAAGGGTGTGAAAAGGTTCCAGTGACATCTGAAGAGACCATTGTAGAGGCCAATCCAGAGTCAGGTGACCGAGACCTGCAGGTGACCAAATGTCACATCATCACTAGGCTGGAATCAGTGGCCCTGAGTAGGGCAATTGACCAGAGCAAAGATAGAATGGGGGACAGGTTATTGGAAGATTCTGGAACCCTGGCTTCACTGATTAGTCCTTCATAAGAAACTTGACACTACCCTCCCATGCCACCCCATCCTTCCACCTCTCCCCGCCTGTAACTAGCAAGATGACTCAGCAGCTAAGAGCACTTTGCTGCTCTTGCAGAGGGCTTGATTTGGTTCCCAGAAGCCATGGGAATCCTCACAACTGCCTGTAACTTCCCTTCTAGGGGACCTGAACCCTCCTCTGGACTTCTCAGGCACCTGCTCCCACCTGCACACACTCCCTGATACACACAATACAATTAAACTAAGTCTTTTTTTTAAGTCCCCCTTTCTTTGCCTCAGCCCTCCCATCTGTTCAATGGGATAACAATAGTTCCTAAAGGGTGGTTGTGAGAATTCCACAGGCTGGATCCGAACACAGCACCTGTTCATTGCAAGGGGTGATGAGAAGATGAGACCCTGTCAGGAGCGAGGCCACCTTCAGTAATGAGTACTGGGCACACACCCCTCCAAGCCCTCCTATAGCTCATAAATGTAGGTCCAGGACCAGCATCCCTCAGGCAAGCTGAAACCGGTCTAGGGTGGGAAGGAGCTCAGGAGGTAGGGTATCCCGGGTCTGTTCGGGTCTTCTTGGTAGAACAAGGATGGTGGGGGTGGGGTTAATGGCTTCTCCTCATGACCTAGAGGTCCTGCTGTGTTCAGAGGCTCTGGGAAGTGGTTCGAACACTATTACATCTCCCGCGGAGGTGTTCCAGCGGTAAAACAGAGGAGTCTGAGGCCACTCAGAAACAGCGACTGTTTTCTCTTCACTGAGCCTCTCCACACAACATTTAATTAAAACTGCAGGAGCATCCGGGAATGCTAACTGGAGGGCTGGAGGGCGGAGGGAGGGCTTTGCTGAGTGGCAGGCGTTTGTCTGTGAGCATCTGGGCTGTTCCTCCGAGCATGGGTACAATCCCTGCAATCCTCTGCCCCAGTTCCGCCCAGGCGGGCTCCAGGTGCTAGTCTCCCGGTCTCTGCCAATGGTCCTATGTGCCTCATCCTCACATCACTGAGAAGTCTAACTCAGCCAGCTTCACATACCTGTGGGCAGTCCTCAGAGCCTAGGATTCCCCGTCTGGAAATGAGATTGAAGGCCGCATCACAGAGCTGAGGTAAAGACAAAAGAGTTTCTTCCAGAGTTGCCCACTCACCCACTCTGACCCTCCCAGGGCACTCCTGGCCATCATGGCCAAGGCTGACCCTCGGGGCTTTGTGATCTGCTGGTATTTCTGTCCTCTTGAACATGAGCTTCCAAGGTCAGAGCCACAGAGCGAGTTGGGAAGATGCTGTGTAAGTCATGTATCCCAGCCTTTGCTGGGGGAACCCGTTTGGAAGAACCCAGAGTTTAATTTCTTACAGTGCAAACTTTGTTTCTTGTACTCCCTGCTCACTGTATGCATGTGTATGTGTGAGTATTTGATGTGGGAGAGTCTTCTGTTTGAGTTGATTTCATTGGCTAATAAAGAAACTGCCTGGCCCATTTGATAGACCGCCCCTTAGGTGGGTGGAGTAGACAGAACAGGAAGAGGAAGTGAGGTAGAAGGATCAGTAAGATGCCACACCTCTCCTAAGTTAGGCAGACTGCCGTGCCTCTCCTCAGAGAGAGAAGCCAGACGCGATGAAGCTCCAGCCCAAGATGGACGTATGCTAGAATCTACCTGGTAAGGCACCACTTTGTGGTGCTACACAGATTATTAGAAATGGGTTAAAGCAAGATGTGAGTAAGAGGCTGAAACTAAGGGCCAGGCAGTGTTTAAAAGAATACAGTTTCTGTGTAATTATTTTGGGGCATAAGCTAGTCAGGAGGCCGAAAGCAGGGCGGCGGGAATGCAGCCCACAGCCCCTCCACTACAGAATGGCGCCCACGTGGATAACTGGATCCACAGAAAGCCTGAGAAAGCTTGGGAAAGAATAGAGTAAAGCATGTTTTCTCCGTAGCAGCACTTTCTCGGGTTTGGCTTTGCTTGCTAGAGGCTTCCTGACTCAGCTTTAGCTACAAAACCCTCCATCTCTTAAGAGGTCCTGCTACAAAACACTTAAATGGCGTTGATAAAAGCTGACTACATGCTTGCTTGTTTTCAGTGGTAGCAGGAAAAAAGCTGTGCTGTTTTAAAATGCTGGCGTTCTGGTCCGTCTTGCCATGGCAAACTCTGACTCTTTCAAGCAGGCAGTCCTAACTATGGAGCTTTTGATTGTTGTTTAACACTGTTGCAGCTTGCTTGCTGGCAGGGACCTTGAACCGCCACAGAGCTGTGGTGATAAACATGGCTACAACCAGTGCCTCTGCCATGAGGCTGGAGAGCTAATGAATGGACTGGATCCAGCTGCCAAAGTCACGGCTTTATTCCTACCGATATTGTTTGGTAAATTAAAGACTCATGTCGTCAGAAAAAGAGAGATATACAGTAAAAGAAAGATTCAAAGTCGAAGAAAATGTCTAAATGATTTATGATGTGTTAAAAATATATGCAGGCTAAAGGTTAAAGTTCTTTAAAAAAAAAGGAAGCAGTTTGTTGTGGTGGTACACACCTTTAATCCCAACACTTGGGGGGCAGAGGTAGATTGACCTCTGTGACTTCAAGGTGTGGCAGCACACACCTTTAATCCCAATGCCTGGGAGGCAGAGACAGACAGATCTCTGTGAGTTCAAGGTGTGGTAGCATATGCCTTTAATCCCAGCACTTGGGATTCAAAGGCAAGTGGATCTCTGAGAGTTCAAGGACAGCCTGGTCAACAGAGTTATTCCAGGACAAAGATATACAGAGAACCTGTCTTAAAAAAAAGTAAAAATAAACGAAATAGAGGTTAAAATAAAGCTGCACAGAGATGGAAAATACACAGAGAATCTTGGTACTGTATGCTATTATGCTCTCTTTGAATTGTTTAAATGCTGAGGAAGGAACAACAGCTGCTAAAAGATATTTGTTTACAAATGCTGCTAAACTATTCCAGAATAGATATTTTGAAAATACCTTGACTTTAAAATTTGGATCTAAGGACATGATGCTTTGGAAAGGAATTTCTTTTGTTTTTACAGAAAATGAGACCCTGTGGATTGCTTATATCCCAATATGGTATGATAGACCACGCCCTCCTGAAGGTTGTTGTGAACATCCTCAAAAAATTACTTTACGCAACTGATGACTGAGATGAACATGGTACACAGCTTACACCATAAAAGATTGGATTAACAGCGTCCCCATTCAGCAGGAAGCAGTTTGGAGAGAAATAACTGCGCCCATATTCCCAAATATTGTTTATAAGTGTTCTTTTACATTTAAAGGGGGATATAATATGGAGATGAGTAATTTTGCATTGATATGGATTTGGCTTTAGTGATTTAAATTTAAGGTCAATTTTGTTATATGTATATGTATTTCTGATATTGATTAATGTATTGTGATGGTGTAGTTCATTTAAAAATGTAATGTATATAGGTTGTTAATGGATAGTTATCAATATTAGTAAAACTTGTAGTTATGTTAGATTTTCTAGCTATATAGAGATATATTTAAGTTACATAGGCATTCTTCATATCTTTCAAAGACTACAGAATATCGCATTTTAGATGTTTTAATAACTTAAGGCTTTTCATGACAATGAGACACGTCAGCTCCTGGCAGCACCAATCTACTTAAAGAGGAAGATGGGCATCGAAGAGGCTACTTATGGAGTTTGTTAGCCATTTGGGCAAGAAACTGCTCTTGCCTGGACTATTGCATAAACTGAACACAGAGAACCCTCAGAGAGAGGACTGCTGAACTTGCCTATAGGTGAGATGTTCCTTCTGGGTTCCTGATTCATGAAAGAGTCTGCGAGACATTCTGCAGGACACAGCAGATAGTGACTGAACTGTCTTTGAAATTTCCTTCTTTATGGAAATGTCTGCTGGAAACTATGGGCCTGAAGGCCGAAGATGGATGCCCCAACGGTACAGAGGAATTTTGGGTGACTGTCCAGGCAGCTAGATGTCTCTGTCATTTCTAGAGTTTTGTAAGTTGCTTACTTCTTATTTACTTAGGTAATATTATATCTTTCCTGAGTCTTTGATGGAGTTGAAGAATGGATAGATAGTTAAAGTTTTCCTTTGTTATGATAAAAGATAAAATGGATATAAGTATTGTAACTAATTCTTACTTAATAACTATTTTGTTATATGTAATTTTACTATGTTAAAGTTAAAGCCTTTCTTTTATTGTTTAAACAGAAAAGGGGGAAATGATGTGGGAGAGTCTTCTGTTTGAGTTGATTTCATTGGCTAATAAAGAAACTGCCTGGCCCATTTGATAGACCGCCCCTTAGGTGGGTGGAGTAGACAGAACAGGAAGAGGAAGTGAGGTAGAAGGATCAGTAAGATGCCACACCTCTCCTAAGTTAGGCAGACTGCCGTGCCTCTCCTCAGAGAGAGAAGCCAGACGCGATGAAGCTCCAGCCCAAGATGGACGTATGCTAGAATCTACCTGGTAAGGCACCACTTTGTGGTGCTACACAGATTATTAGAAATGGGTTAAAGCAAGATGTGAGTAAGAGGCTGAAACTAAGGGCCAGGCAGTGTTTAAAAGAATACAGTTTCTGTGTAATTATTTTGGGGCATAAGCTAGTCAGGAGGCCGAAAGCAGGGCGGCGGGAATGCAGCCCACAGCCCCTCCACTACAAGTATTTATATATGTGTGTATTTGTGTGTGTGAGGGCATGTATATAAACACATATGGAGGCCAGAGGTCAACCTTGGATATTGTCCCTTAGGGGTTTGTCCACCTAATTCTTTTCTTCTTCTTTTTTTTTTTTTTTTTTTTTTGAGACAGGGTTTCTTTGTAGCTTTGGAGTCTGTTCTGGAACTTGTTCTGTAGCCCAGTCTGGCCTTGAACTCACAGAGATCCACCTGCCTCTGCCTCCCAACTGCTGGGATTAAAGGCATGTGCCACCACTGCCCAGTTATTTTTTTCTCACCTTATTTCTTGAGACAAGGTTTCTTACTGGCCTGGGACTTGCTGATGATGCTAGGCAGGCTAGTCACTGAGCCCTAGGTACCCTACCATCTCCAGCGCATGCCCAACACTAGGCTCACAAGAGCATATATCACTGTTCCCAGCCTCCATGTCCTGGGAAGCTGTGGAGTGGGCAAACTGCCTCTGCAAAATTGTTAGTATATTTATTATCTGAGAAGTGGAGGTCGTGGCCCCTCACACTGTCGGGTGCTGAGCAGTAATGGTAATGCACAGGAAGCTGCTCACCCAGGCCTGGTTCACAGTGAGGAGGGGAGACCCAGCAGGCACAGCAGTTTACCTGGGTACCCAGCTGCTGGCAGTGACCTGGGAGCTGCCATAGGACTTGAAAAAAAGCAGTAGACCTGGGCGTGACACCCAGAGTTTAAATCTCCTGGGATTAGTCTGAACACTGAAGGGCAAGGCTGGGTTTGCAAGAGAGGAATGTGTGACTTCATAAGACCTGGGGCTTCTGGGTAGGGCCAGTAGAAGGGTCATTCATTGATTTCTCCATTTCACAACTGTTTATTGAGCACCTACTGAATGCTAGGCATGCTGGGAGAAGACACCGGTTGTGAAAGAATGAGGACCTTAGACTCGCGAAGTCTCTGTTACTGAAAAAAAAAATCACATAGAAATGATACTTCCAGATGGCCCAGGGAGTGGGGGGCACCAGCTGAGCAAGCATAAGGACTTGGATTTGAATTCCCAGCACTCTTGTAATAAGCCACATGCATGCCAGTGCTGTGGAGGTGGAGACTGGAGGATTGCTGGGGATTTCTGGCTGCCAGCCTGGCTTTGGGTTCTTAAAGGAACCCTGCCATAAGGGAGTACAGACCAGAATGATAGAGTGGGTCACCTGATACCTTCCTGTGGCCTCTGTACCAGCATGCACGGACACGCATATCTGCACATATGCATGGGCAACAACAACAACAACAACAACACACACACACACACACACACACACACACACGGTGGCAGGGAGGGGGAGTCCTAGGGCCAGCCAACAGGTGGAGCAGTGGCTCTAACCCTGGCTGAGGCTTAGGAGGGCATCCAGACACAGAACCCCAAACCCTGTCCCTAGAATCCACTTATTTTACAATAACAGTCACCACTAGTTGTCTGCAGACACAGGCAGGAATTTTGTGCATCTAGGTTGTGAACTGAGTGTGCAGTTGAGTCTGGAACTGACTGTCACCTAGTCACTAGAGGACTTGGGAGGTGGTGGATGGAGCAGAGAGTTGCAGAGAGTTCCTGGGGATGGGGTGGAGGCACCAGGGTCGGATCCAGAGGTCAAGGGGCTGAGGTTGTCGTGGCCAACCATCAGGCAACTTCAGTAGAGACCTGCCTTCATTACAGCTGAGACTGTTTAACAAAGTGAGGACCCAGGAAGTGCCAGGGGCTTGGATGGTGCCCCTCAGTCTCCAGTTCTGCAAGGTAAGGCCTGAGCATCCTTCTGTGCGGTGAGTGTCTGGCTAGGAGTTCCTGCCATCTCACCTCAGCCTTAGAGCGGGGCTGTGAGCCAAAAATCTAGGGGGAAGGCAACCTCCTAGAACTCACCCACTTTCCACTGGACAGTAGCCAGCTAAGACCCCTGTGTGGGGCCCTTTCTGATGAGGCAGGGCCCACCTCCTACACCCCACCCCAAATCCAAATCCAAATTCTGAGGACTGAGCCTTCTCTTGATTCCAGGAACAAAAAATGGTGGCTTTCTGGTTTTGCCAGCCTTTTGCTCCTTCTAACAAACAAGAGCTGTAGTTGTATCTCCCAACCCTGAAGGACTCTGGGTGAGGGAGGGCAGTCCCCTGGAGGCCTTTTTCCGAGGGAGAACGTCCACTTCTCGTGCTCCCTGATTGCATTAAGCTGTCCACACAGTCCTCAGGATGAACTTCAGTGGTGCCCTGTGCCTGGGAAGAGGGCACCTGCCACTAGGTAGGGCAGCGCCCTGGCAGATCTGGAACCCAGGGCCCGACAATGCTCCTCATTTCCATGCTAGGCAGTAGAGGTAACCTCATATTCCCAATCTTATTTATTATCCAAAACAATCCAAGTTGTATTCTTTTCTTTTTTAAATATAATTTGCCCCGTGGCATATCTTAAGATGCATCCGCATCTTAAAGTAGTCAAACATGTAGCAATTTTTGAAGGAAAAAATGTATTTTTCTTTACTGGCCTCAATATTAGCCACCCCCCTACCCCATGAGTATGCAGTAGTCAATCACAATATTACAAATATATTATTTTATTAAATATTTTATACATATATTATTAAATGATTATATATCATGCATTTGTAAAGATTTATTTTTTATGTATATGTTTGAGTGCCAGCGAATCTGAAAGTGCATAATGTATGTGCAGTACCAGTAGAGGTCAGAAGAGGGCGTCAGATCCCCTGTTTGTGTGCTGAGAACCAAACCTGGTCCTGGGCAAGAGCAGCCGGTATTTCCGGACTGCACTCCCAAGGTCCAGTTGAAGAGTGGAAGGAGTGAGAATATGAGCAAGGAGGTCAAGACCATGAGGAGTTCACCCACTGAGACAGTTTGCCTGAGCTAATGGGAGCTCACCAACTCCAATTAGACTGGGAGTGAATGAGCATGGGATCAAACTAGTCCCTCTGAACGTGGTTGACAGTTGGGGCAGACTGAGGGGTCACTGACAATGGTACTGGGATTTGTCTCTGCTGCATATACTGGCTTCTTGGGATCCTATTCTTTTTGGATGTATACCTTGCTGAACCTAGATGTAGTAGGGAGGGTCTTGGACTTGTCACAGGGCAAGGCACCTTGTCTTCTCTTAGGATTGGAATGGGGAGGGGGTGGGAGAATGGAAGGAGGGAGTGGGAGGAGGGGAGGGAGTGGGAATTTGGTATTTTTTAAGTAATAAAAATAATAATAATAATGATAATAATAATAATAATAACAATAGAGTAGCCAGTGCTTTTAGCTGCTGAGCAAGGACTCAAAAGCAGCTGTATTGCTGGGAGGCCAGCCCCAGCATGGGTGACAGACACTTCACAACAGCTGCATCCCTAGAACTTCCTGCCCAACTTTCAGGCGGTTCCACCAAAGAGTCTCCTCTCGCTAACAACTACTTTCTGTTTTTTACGTCCTTGGGGAGGGGCCTTTGTTATGGTTTTGGTCCCTGTCCCTTTAAGAGACAAGCCACGCCCATTCCCTCCCCATCTGCTGAGGCAGGCTGATCTTCAGCTTCTGGCCTGAGCTCGCTCTTTTTTCTATCTTCCTCTCGGAGAGGCAGCTTCACTTCTGCCTCTCTCCTCACTTCTCTGCTTCCCCTTCTCTGTCTCTCTCTCTCTCTCTCTCTCTCTCTCTCTCTCTCTCTCTCTCTCTCTCTCTCTCTGTCTCTCTCTCACACACACACACACACACTCTCTCTCTCTCCCCCTCCCCCTTCCCCCTTCATAACTCCCCTGAATAAATATTCAACCTCACCATGTCTCTGTCTTCTGCCCACCAGCCATGTGTCTCCCTGCCTGGGACCAGCCACTACTTGGGGAACGGCAGCCATCTCTGCTTGGGACTGGCTGCTCCCAGAGCCCACTGCCTGCCACCATATGGGCCGCCACTACTGCTCAGGCCACCGCTCTAAGACCAGCAGCCTTCTCTGCCTGATATAACATGTGGGTGCCACCATGTTGATTGGGGTCAGGTGACTTTGTCGCCATCTTGGCTGAGGGCCAGGTCAGGTGACTAAGTTCCACCATCTTTACTGAGGTATTAACTGTCTGGTTCTCCAGTGTTAACTTTCTATCTATATATAATAATTGTTCTTTATATCTCATTTCAGACAACAAAATCCTAAGTCTCATATTTTAAACTGGTATGTACTTTTAAGTCTCTTACAAAAATGCCTTAAGATGTTCTCTACCATTGTCAATTCTGGCATTAACATTCCATTGCCAGCAGTTTCTTCTTTCTGCCATTTTACAAGTCTGGATCTTACCTGTTAAGAGCCAGTATACTACAGCTATATTTAATCCAGCCCTCAACTGCTCAGAGATCTGGGGAATGCGATATTTAAATATTTAATTATTAAAAACTTTTCATAACAAAAAGAGATAGGTTGGCTCCTAGCAGCAGCTCTCTGCTCCCTCCAAAGACAGACACGCACAGAACAACATCCTTCTACAGTTCACAGTGACTGCCGAGTGCTGACCATTGGGCAAAACTGCCTTTCATCTAAACTAAAGACCTCTAGACGTGGATGGGATCGCAGGAATTGACAGCCTAGCTGCTCAGGTCAAGGTAGGCCTGTCTTCCTACAGATTTATTAGCCCACAAGGTCTTCTGGAGCCTGGCAGGCCTGCGCTAACCAACAAAGGTCAAGCACAACCTTCAGCGACTGTGGAGGACCTAAAAAAGAGTAGCTCTGGGTGCCAACCAAGTAAGTTCTCTGTCATTTTTTAATCAGTAACTCAAGTAAAATCTTATCCTTCTCAAAGATCTCTGACAGTTTGACAGCTGAGAGGTTTTACCAGGTTGAGGTTTTACCAGGTCACCTCACCAAACAAATTTCAAAACAAAATTATCTCTTAAAACTTCTGTTTTCACAAATTCAAGGAGTTCTTGTGAGTTCCAGGGAGCCAAATTAAGGAATCCATCTTAAACAGGTCAGATACCCGCTCAATTCCCTGGTCCAAAAATTTTTTCCTTAATTTAACTTTGTTCTTTGTTCTGCAAATACCTTAGAGACACCAGACATTTCCATGCCACAGACACTGGTCAGAAGCAGAGACCAGCTATGCCAGGATGTGACTAGCACCCAGCCTTCTTTCGGGTCCCCCCCCCCAAAGACAACGCCCACAATCAGCAGGAAGCAGTCTTGAGAATTCGCCGCCCCAATTCCTTCAAACTGTGGTATCTAATCAGCTTTTTATTATAAGGAAGACCTGGGAATGTTATGGTTTTGGTCCCTGTCCCTTTAAGAGACAAGCCACGCCCATTCCCTCCCTGTCCTCTGAGGCAGGCTCATCTTCAGCTTCTGGTCTGAGCTCACTCTCTTTTCCATCTTCCTCTCGGAGAGGCAGCTTCGCTTCTGCCTCTCTCCCCACTTCTCTGCTTCCCCTTCTCTGTCTCTCTCTGTCTCTCTCTCTGTCTCTCTCTCTCTCTCCCTCCCTCTTCCCCCTTCATAACTCCCCTGAATAAATATTCAACCTCACCATGTCTCTGTCTTCTGCCAGCCCGCCATGTGTCTCCCTGCCTGGGACCAGCCACTGCTCAGGGACTGGCAGCCATCTCTGCCTGGTACTGGCTGCTCCCAGAGCGCACTACCTGCCACCAAATGGGCCGCCGCCACTGCTCAGGCCACCACTCTAAGACCGACAGCCTTCTCTGCCTGGGACTGGCTGCTTGCAGGGCCCAGGGCCCGCTGTCTGCCGCCACATGGCCTGCTACCACCATTTGGGACTTTATAGCATTTGTTGCTTGCCTACAGCTGCCGCCTGGGACTCTGTAGCATTTTTAAAAGAACACAAAATTGGTGCCGAAACCCGCCACATGGCCTGCTACCACCAGTCGGGCCACTGCTCTGGGACTTCATAGCATTTTTAAAAGAACCCAACAGCCTTCTGAATCTTTCAACTTTCTGAACTTCATACAACCTTGTAAGTTGTATGAGATTCTACAGTTCTTCTGTGTCCCTCTCCTCCCTTCAGGGGGGAAAGAAACAGTTGTTTTATACAACATTTTATGAAAGATAAAATTTCCTAAGATCAGCCAGGTGATGGTGGTGCACGCCTTTAATCCCAGCATTCGGAAGGCAGAGGCAGGTGGATCTCTGTGAGTTCGAGACCAGCCTGGTCTACAGAGCCAGTTCCAGGAGAGGCTCCAAAGCCACAGAGAAACCCTGTCTCGAAAAACCGAAAAAAAAAAAAAAAATTCCTAAGATCTCAGTTCTTGGGGTCACTGTAAAAAAAAAAAGTGGTAACTGATTAGAGCTTTGAGTAATCTGGTCAAAAGTCCTCAATGTCCACATGGCCTCTCAAATGACCACTCTATAAAGCTGTGTGCTCTGAGCTTTTGCCATTACCTTTTGACCTATTTCTTTCTTTCTTTTAAAGTCACTCCATGAATTTCATACATGTGTACAATGTATGAAATCAATGCCCACTACACCCTCCAAACCCTTCCAGGCACCCTCCACCATTTTCTCCTCCCAGTGGCAGGCATGTCCTCTTCGTCACCTGCTGAGCTAATCAGTGTACAGCTGCTCTGGCTGGCTTCTCCTTGCTGTGATAAAACACTGAACAAAACCAACTTTGGAAGGAGAGGGTTTATTCCGTCTTATGGTTCCAGTCCATTGTTGTTGGGGGAGGCTGCTTGTTCATTTCCCAGCCACCCAGACTCCTGAAATAACCACACAGAAATCTGTATTACTTGCAAAACTGTTTGGTCAATAGCTTAAGCATATTTCTGGCTAACTCTTATATCTTAATTTAGCCCATTTCTATTAGTCTGTGTATCGCCACGTGGTTGTGGCTTACTGGCGAGGTTCTGGTGTGTCTGTCTCCTGCAGGCAGCTACATGGCTTCTATTCGACTCTGCCTACTCTCTCTTCCAGCCTGGCTATATTCTGTAAAGCCTTTAGCCAAAAGCAGCTTCTTTATTAATCAATGGCAATAAAACATATTCACAGCATATTTCACTGCCCGCATTGCAATACTGAGGGAAAACAAGTCAGGAACCAAAGAGGAAACAATCAAGAACACGCTCCACAGACATGACCACAGGCTAATCCAATGAAGGTAGTTCCTTAATTGAAGTTCCCTCTTCCCAAGTGTGTTGACAAAGAAACTAGCCAGAATGAGGGCCCCTCATGGGCAGTCTACCAGCAGCCACTTCTAGGAAAAACATGTCATCTCTTTTGCCTTTGCTCTTCAAGAACATAGTGTGCCTGTTCTTCACTGTGACTCTGTTGTTAACAACGTTCATGTTGCAAGGACGGGTGACACCTTTGCTCATGTGCTTCTGAGAAATGGCCTAGGAAGTAAGTGTTCTAGCATGTCTGCACATTTCCTGATAAAACCTATTTCTGAAAATAAATATCTTCTAAATAATTTTCATTTTGAGAATTATATTTTGAATAGACTTTCATTTTATAACATGTGTGACCCTGCATGATTTCCGACTTCCTAACTTTTCCCCGTGTGCTCCACTCCCACTCTCTGGAACCATGGAAACCCTTCCTGTCCTCTATCAGTGTGGCCCACTGCAGTAACCACATGTGACTTCTGAGCACTTCAAATGAAGCTAGCGTGTGACTGGGGACTGAAGTTTCATTACAGCTAATTATAATCAATGTTAATATAAAATACCACATGTGGCCACCATATTGTATACTGGCACATCCTGAAGCCAATGCCCTGTGAGACTGTTCATGCCTTGTACATGATCCAGGCTCAATAAAAATGGGCTCCACATCTTCCTGTCCTTTCTATATTCTACACTCTCTTTCCCCCCTCAAGGTTCTGGGCTTGTCCATCCTAATTACTCTTCTTGGGCATCCTTCCATCCTCCTCTCTCTTTGCTTCCACAGGCTCATCCCTCAATGTCCATTGGCACCCAGTCCTTCTAATCTGCCAACTTAGTTGTCTTGTAAATCAGCCCCAATAATTTGCCATCTGGTCCCAGCCCTAGTGGAGAGCCAAGGCAGCCAGGTGGATTCTGGCTGGAGGTGCTTCTGATAACCAGGCGCATCGGGCAGTCAGGGATGCTCCATCATGCCTAAGGTTGGCATGGCTTGCATGTCCTGCTCAGTGCCAGAAATCGGTGCCAGGCCTGCAGTGGCAGTCAATCACAGGAGCCAGGGGCCTGGAGGGTGAAGAGCAGCCTAGAGCCCAGCTGCAGGTGCCTTGGCGGGCAGCAGATGGATTGAGTGAAGGCAACAGCCAGCAAGAGGCTGCTGGGCAGCATCCCAGGAGCCCTGTGCTTGCTTGGTACCCAGGGCTGCTTACCATCACTGCAGCTGGGAGGCCTCATCCGCAACAGAAAAAGGGAATCTCTGAGACATGGTGTTGGGGAGTGAAGTTCCATCCATGCCAGGCCACCTAGAGCAACCCTGAAGTAACAGAGCACCATGGCCCAAGATGTCTAACATGCGGGGTCAGGCCAGACCACAGCAGGAAGTCCACAAATTGGCTATTAGTCAGGCAACATCAGGGTCTCGAGCTCAGACAGGACATTATGTCAGGTTAATGAATGAATGAGTCTTGTGTCCTTCAATCACTTTTGGAACAATCAAGTGTAACAGCTCAGAACCCAAGTTCAAAGCCAGTGGATTCTACTGGTCAAGTGTCTGGTCTCTTTCACCTGAAGATAAGAAGTTCAGAAGGAACTGATGGCTTCCCCTGGGGAGTGTCCAAAAATGCTCTAGTCGGGAGATTTTTGATATGCTGTGACAGGAGGTTAGGGGATGTGGAGTGGATGATGCCAGAATGCCAATTTCCTGCAGAGATTCTGCTCCTCCTCAGGGAGCTTGTCCCCAGAAGAAATGCCAATAGTGTCTCGCAATGTGGGCCTTCCACCTAGCTCACTGGTCACTGGCCAACCCCTGCCCAACTGTCTAGACCTCTCCTAAGCAGCTGTCCTGGTGGCCACATAACTAATACTTGGAAATTAATAGACACTCTAGGGTTAGTATTTAAGTGCAATATTCCTTGTCACTAAGGCCACTCTGAGATGGGTCCTGTGTGTCTCCCAAAGGTCCCCAGTGGGGCTGGACCTTGGATACTTACATGGTCCCTGGGGGAGTCCTGACCAGAAGCTCCCACCCTGTCCCTCCCATCTCCTTTCCTCATTCCTGTCTTTGGTGCAAGGTCACTTTTTCCAAGAGCCCAGACAAAGACCGTGAGCCTGAAACCTTTACCTGCCCTCCAAGAGTTCAGAACTAACCTAAACCCAGCTGGAAGGGCTTAGCCACCATGTGTTCAGACACTGCCTCCAGCTTCCCAGTGGCCCAAGCTGACAGAGCAGCTGTGGATAGCCCTCCCCTCTATCCTGTCTCTCTCCAGGGTCTCATGTATCCTAGACTGACCTAGAACTCAGCTGTGTAGCAACTTTAGACCCTCTTGCCTCTACCTTCACAAGAGCTGGGGCTACAGATGTGCACTGAGCTTTATGGGGTCACCAATGAAGCCCAGCTGAGTTCTTGTCTGTGCTTTTATAGGGCTGTTGGGAATGGAGAGGAAATGGGAACTATAGCTGTTCTATACACTTGGCTTCTAACACTCACCCTCGGTGGCCCCACAGACCAGAGCATCCCAGGGCCAGCCAGAAGCCAGGAACAAGGAGGAAGTGTGAGGTGTGAGCCTAGAGGAAGCCAGCTTGGCAGGTCCTGTCCTAACTGCCTCTGGTAGCACTGCTGGGTTCTGATTGTCCCTTGAGACAGCTTTGAATGCTCTGACAAAGCCCTTGCCTCTGTCCCCACTCCACCCCAGTCCCTGCTTGGAATGAAACTATGACAGCTGGAGCTGCAGGCGCCGTCCTGCACTTGCATGGGAAGAGACTAAGGAAGTCTCAGAATTTGGAGCTCAGCTTGAACACCATCAACCTCCTTGAGGCAAAGCAAAGCCCTCTTCAGTAACTCTGATATTAGTCATTCTGGTGGCCGCTGCCAAACGTCCTCTCAAGTGGCCATTGCTGTGGAATTAGTTATACATGGTGTCCTCTGTCAGGACATTTCCTTGTCAGTGGCCACCTGTAGGACCCACCCACCCACAAAGCACAGACCGATCCCTGGAGTGCAAGGGCTCCAGCCCCCAATGAAGGAACTAGATAAAGGTGAAGAAGGGCACCCCTGCAGTATTGTGGGTCACCGCACAAACACAAGAAGGGCGCCCCTGCAGTATTGTGGGTCACCACACAATCACAAGAAGGGTACCCCTGCACTATTGTGGGTCACCACACAAACACAAGAAGGGCGCCCCTGCACTATTGTGGGTCACCACACAAACACAAGAAGGGCACCCCTGCAGTATTGAGGGTCACCACACAAACACAAGAAGGGCACCTCTGCACTATTGTGGGTCACCACACGATCACAGTAAACCTCAGTTTCCAACTGCAGCAGAGAATGCAGCAAAGCACCTAGCTACTTCTATTCCCTCTCAGAGCACAACACCAATGTCAAACCTCAAACTTTGCTATAGAAGTGTCAGATGATCCAGGAAAAGACTGACCCTCTCTGGGCCTCAGTGTTCCCTCTGGACCATGTGTTGTCTGAGGTGGTGCGCACTCTCTCCTCCATCCCTTCCTCTCTCTTTCTGCACATCTCGGAACCCAGTCCCTGTCTCATCCCCAGGTCAGCACATCAGCCCCAATATAGGTTTCTTCATGTGGGGGTGGGGTATCTATCTACTCGTCTCTTATTCCAGGGAGCAAGGACAGACAACCTCAAGGCTCACATACAGTGCCTGGGGGAGGGCAGAAGCAAGTGTTAATCATAAAGGAAAGCAAGAGAAGGGAAAGACAAAGTCTTCAGGTTGGAAGCCAGATCACATGAAGAAAAAGGAGAACAAATCATTAAACATATTAATTAAGAATGAAAGAAGATGGAGTGCCGGGCAGGGGCAGAGGTCAAGTGTGCAGTCAGGGCTAATTAACTGTGGTGACTTTGGTCACAGGTCACTGAAAACAAAATGCTCAGCTCTGCCAAGCATCACTGAGGGGCCTGGTTCGGGGAGAGGAAGTGCAGAAGGAAGGCCAAGTAGGCTGAAGCACGGGGTGGGCATCCTCAGAAATCCCTCCCGCCCTCAGGCCCTGCTCCCATGGCCTGCTCAGGAGGAAATGGGCAAGGCTTCTCAGAGCCTGCCTGTGCCAGGTTCTGTGATCCTCATAGAAGTCCAGTGTGGAGCAAGTTTCTAGAAGGGGCTAGCAGGAGACTCAGCAGGCACTGAGGGCTGGAGCTATGGGGGAGGTTTCTGGAAGCATCTTCTTTGCTCTGGGAGTAGCGGCATGAGATTGCAAAATGGGGTGATGGGGTGAGAGGGGGCAAACCTAGCAGGGAGCCCTATGTGTAGAGACCAAGAGACCAGAAAGCATATGCAGAGGCCATGAGCATCCTGCGTGACTTTTTCACCGCCCACTGCAGATGGAGCTGTGCCACCCAAGCTTTACAGCAAGCTCCAGGATAGAGGACTGAACTATGCAGGAGTGGCCCCACCGGGGGAAACAGAATCATCCTCAGAGGCTGGCCTTTAGGCTACACTCTGCAGACAGGTCAACCAGGCTGCCAGAGGGTGTGCACAGGGAGGCCTTGCCATCCCCCCACATGTCCAGAACTGTAGGAGCAGCTGACTGGTGATCCAGACACCAAGATCCAGGACCTGGTTCTGCCTCTGCAGCAGCCACTCCAGGGCCTCAGCCTCTCTGTGGCTTCTGCTGTCTAACTGGAGGTGGCATGCTGGCTTGAGGCTTGCTACACTCACTATGGTGTCTCACAGGCATAGTAGCCCTTGGGGGCAGCTAGCAGGGGTCCCCGCTTCCAACACAGGGTGGGATGAGGGGCAGATGCATCCAGCATGCAGCTTGATATTCACTGGGAAGTCCCGGCTTACCTCCCTCCCTCTGCTATTGGTTTGTGAAGCCTTGAGTAAGGATCTGCTGTCTCCATTCCTACAGTTGTTATACAGCTCTCTACGGAGAGCTGAAATCCCATTTGCAGCCTGCAGGGAGCGGGCTGAGACCAGGGGCTGTTTCCTGTGTCAGACTAGCTTTCCAGGTTCATGCCTGGGACCCTCCAGCCAGCTAGCCAGCCTCAATTCATTCCCCCATCCCTGCCTCTCACCCACTGTATGAATGGAATCAGTACCTGCCTGTCTGCACCCTCCCCTTCCTCTGCCTGAGCATCTCTGGCATCCCACCAGCTACAAACTTATCCTTTAATGATGAGAAGTGACTCACCCCTGTAGGCAGAGGATTCCTAACTACAGAATGGAGACCACTTTTTACTTCGATGCAAGAGGAGTCACTCTGCTGTTCCCCTGGGTAGTGGCGTGTGTAGAGGCAGCCAGCTCAGGCTTCCAGAGAGGGCCTGGGTCCTTAAGTATCTGCCTGGCCCTGAAGCTCTCTAAGCTGCCCTAGCAACCTGGAGAAAATGATCTCTGCAGAGGAGGCAAAATTCCCCTGCTGGTCAAGTTCATTGGTAGCTATACATGTTACTTAACAATAATTCTTTTAGTGGGCATTGGGGACCCCAGACCGCAGTGGGACAGCATGACAAGCTAGGGATTGAGTGGCAACGCTTCCACACCCACAGTGGGTAATAGCCTGTCCAAGCACTTCTGCAGCCCACTTCTGCAGCTCAGCTCTAGCCCCCTGCAGTGCAAGCCAAGGACCCCAGGGCCATCTCATACCACACAGCAGAAACCCTCCAGGACTCTCCAGGGCATAGTTCCACTTCCTAGTTTTTGTCTTATTTGTTTGTTTGTTTATTATTGCAGTACTAGAAGTTGGACCCAGGACCTCATGTATGCTAGGCCTGAGTGAAGGAGGCAAGACCGCACCCACACACAGCGTCAGTCCTAGGAGAGGATACAGTCCTAACTAAATGCTATTACGCAGCATCAGTCAGGCCGGGTGAGCTGTCACAGGTCTGCAGTCCCAGAACTTGGGAAGAGGTGTGGAGTTATCTGGCGTGGTGGGCCTGACAGAGGTCTGACCCTCCTCAGGGGCTGGAGTCACTGTGACTACACTGCACTTGCTCCGCTACCTGCCGCCGTGCCTGGCATATGGCAGGGCAGCTGGAAAGAGGGACCTCTGGGCCTTCCGCTCCCTCAGTCCAAATCTTCCCCAGGCACAGCATGGGGTATATGTCTATCCTTGACAGCAAACGCTTCCTGGGGCCTTGAGGGATCGTTTCAACATAATGATTTCTCTTTACATATGCCTATTGACTTTTCCCCACGTTCCGTTGGGATTTTCCAATATGTAACTAACAGAAAGGCAGTCACACCAACTAGAAGCAATGAGGAGCTCTTTTGTGGGGATCCCAGCCCTTCTTTCTCCTCCCCATGGGCCTCATGAGAGGAAAGGGCACAAACAGGACATAAATTGGGCTGGGCAGATGGCTTGATGGTTATGAGTGTGGAGACCCTGAGTCCTTCCCAGTTCTGGTGCTGGGCAGCTCACAGAGGTCTGTAACTTCAGCTCCAAGGCATCCGGTATCTTCTGGCATCTGCGGCATCTGCACTGTGTGCACACATCCATACACAGATGCACGTAAATAGACATAATTAAAAAAAATAAACGTAAAAGCAAATTAAAACCCGAGCAAGGGGGGTGACTCCACTCACAAATTCTGCTGTTATTCGAAAGTGTCAGATACAGCTGTTGAAGCAGGGTGTTCTCTCGTCTCATCTCGGAGCTTCCATTGCCATGGTCAACAGTGACAATGAATGCTGGGATGTGGGAAAGTGAATGCTGACACAGGGGTTCATCTGCCTGCTGGGCGCACTGGAAAGCAGAGACCTACATCACCAGGCGGCTCAGATCTGTAACGCTCACCCCCGTCTATATTTTATGTGGAAGTGAGGACCCCCTATTGCCTTTTCTCATCAAGGAGAAGGGGGCATCCACTTTTGACCTACCTCCTGGTGCGTGCCACGTGCTGGCAGAATTCCAAATAGCTGCTGCTTCTCTTTCTCCCCTTTGTCTTTTTTCTTGCGCTCACACTGGCCTCTAAAGCCAGTCTCTTGCAGGTTGGAAGGGCTGGGGAATTTAGTGACCCAAGACCAGAACTCAGGGCAGGTAGAAACAACCAGGTTTCCTGACCTCCAGGGGGCGCAAGTCCAAGGTACATCTTCCTTCATGCTGGCAAACATTGTGAAGGTGAGATCTGGCTGATCCCATTCCCCAAGCCTCTCTGGTGTTTCCTGAATCATCTCCCAAATATGCTGCTTAGATTTAGGTCCTTGACCCAGAAGAGTCTACAGACATATACACATAATTAAAAATAAAAATAAATTTGAAAAAGCAGTCCAGGGCTGAAGCTGTAGTTCAGCTGGTACACCGCTTACCTATCAGGCTCAAAACCTAGCCCCACATAAGCTAAGTATGGTAGCATATGCCTACTAGAGACCTAGCAACCTGAGAGATGGGGCAGGAAATTCAGGTCATCCTTAGCTACACAGAAAGTTTGAGACCAGCTTGCATTACATGAGAGCCTAGCACGCACACGCACACACACACACACACACACACACACACACAACACACACACACACACAGTTTGTGGTTGGGAAAGAGCTAGCAGGCCCGTTGATTCTCCTTCACAGAGGCAAAGCAGGAGAGACAGGAGTGGAGGGAAGGAAGCCAGAAGCCCAGCCTGTTACTATCCAACTTGCTAACCTTGGATGAGGCACTTCCCCACCCCCACTCTGCCTCTATTCCCTCTTTCCCCCTCAGCCTCAATGTCCTTAAAATTCCTTCCTGTCTGTGATCCCAGAGAAACCTCAGAAAAAGCTGCAGCAGGGGGTCAGACTCTACTGAGAGTGTCAGGGTTTTCACTTCTGCCTGATGACCCTCTCCTGCAACAAGGACCTCCTGCGGTATGGGTAAAAACAGGCTAGAAGTGGCATGTGACTCTCCTGAGGTCCCAAAGTGGGCAGTGATAGTCCTGGGCTTGGCTGCCTCCCACTGTGACAGGCCCTCTCCCCTGCTGGGCTTTGGCTAAAGAAAGAGAATCTGTGTTTGTTGTTCGACACAAAATTTCTCCGTGTAGCCCTGGCTGTCCTGGTACTCTCTCCCTGTAAACTAGGCTGGCCTGGAACTCGAAGATCCACTTTCTTCTGCCTCCCAAGTGCTGGGGAAAAGATGTGCACCACCAAGCCAGGCTGTGAATAGAATCTTTATTCTCCTATTTGCATGTGTGGATAAATAACCATATTTACACAGTTGTGCATGCATATGTGTCCATGTGTATTTGTAAACATGAATACATGTGTGTGTGTGTGCGCTTGTCTCAATATGCAGGGCTTGTCTCAATATACATGTAGTACCTGATCTCCCCTCTTACTGTTCTTTTTTCTTCTTTACTCCTTCCTCTCTTCATCTCTCTAGGAAGAGCAAGCCTAAATTGGTTTTCTTTTGGAAGGAAAACAAAGCTTGCCCTTTCCAAACTCCAAATGCTTTTACCCACTGGAAAATCTATAACAATTAACCAGCTATGCTGGAGAAAGCAAAACCCTGGTCCTGCTGAGACGGCTCCATCCAGGGGGGGGATGTTCTTGGTGCTGATTAAAAATTCAGAAGGTCCATCAGCATATGAGATGAGGTGCAGTTTTTTACGAAAGAGATTTAATGGCTCACAATTCAATTTGAACTGAAAAAATCCCCCCAATGACTCCTTGTAATGCCATGCCAAGCCAGGAGTCAATATCGATGGGGCTGGTGAGGAGAGACTATTGATTAGCTGTCTCTACCCATGAGCATCCCATGCCAAGGAGGGTGGAGGGAGCCATGCACCATTACATGGGTGGCACCTGATCAACTTGACCCCAGTGACTGCACTCAGGCCAGGACAAGGGATGGTTAATGCAGGACCTGAGTGTTGACCAAAGTCCCTGGGAGCCACTTGGGACAGAACTAGCTGGAGTCCTCTCCACTATCAATAGGCACATGATAGAAGCCTCTAAGTCAAGTCCCCCCACAATTTCAAGTCAGATGGCCTTAAGGCCTGTGGGAATGCCTGACCTTATTAAGACTTATAGCTCATTGTATCCAACCTCTTTGGTCTATGAAAGGAACCAGAAGTTAAATGACTTAGACCAAAACACTTACTTTTTTTTTTTTTTTTTTTTTGGTTTCTCAAGACAGGGTTTCTCTGTAGCTTTGGAGCCTACCCTGGAACTAGCTCTTGTAGACCAGGCTGGCCTCAAACTCACAGAGATCTGCCTGCCTCTGCCTCCCGAGTGCTGGAATTAAAAGTGTGTGCCACCACTGCTGGGCCATGCTTACTTTCTTATTCATTTATTTATTTTTGCAAACCTGGAGATGGAACCCAGAGCCTTGCACATGAGAGTGCATTTGTGTGTAAGGGTGTGCACACACGTGTGTGCATGTGTGTGGAAGCCAAAGTTGACAGCAGGTCTCCTTTACTGCTGCCCACGCCCCACTTTATTTTTTGAGACAGGGTCTCTCACTGCAGCTGAGGCTCTCCATTTCAGCTAGTGACTGGCAGGGAGCTCCCAAGATATTCCTGTTTCATTCCCTGCTGCAGGGATGTGGTGGCATGATCCTCTTGCTCACAACCATGGGGTCATCACTCGGCTCCTCTTCTTTGTGTCAGAAGGATAATATGTCAGGGACCATTGTCCTAAAGGATAGCAGAAGTCATTGCCCTAAGGATGTTTACAGAGAACCTGCCCCACATCCCAACTATCTTGAGAACTGTCTGTTAACGGAACCGCCCCTTATTCCAACTATCTTGAAAAATGTTAATGGATCACATGTTTCGGCTTACACCAGGTGCTGACTGATGACCTCCGTTACCCCGGCAAAGTTCCTACTCCTACCCTCACCCCATGTCAAGTTCCTCTTTCAAGGGCTATATAAGCTGTAACCTTCACCCTAATAAACGAAACCTTAACAAATAGAATCTTGCTTGGTCTCCTTCCTCTCCTCAGCCCATGACTTCCAGGTAGCGCCCCTTCAGAGGACCCTGAATAGCTGACCCGCCAAACGGGGTTACAATAATAGTCGTATCAGCTGACCATACACCCCATGACTCCTCTTTATCAAAACTACCTCCTTAGAGCCCTGCCCCCAAATAAGGCCTTTCCACATCTATCTGGGGTGTTAGGAGAGCCCACAAATTCTGTAGCACTACAGACAGGACACCTAATGCTCTGAATCTAGGAAGAACAGTGCTGATTTCCTGGATTTGGCTTTCTTTTAATGTAAGAGATGTAGATTTTCTGAAGCTTTCCCTTCAAAAGAGACCATTTACCAAAATGGTGGCTTCTAGGTGACAGAGAACATCAATTATTGAGCAAAAACATTGCACTTATGAAACTGTTCTCTGGTACTGAATCCATGGGGCCTTGCAAGAACTCTCAAGAGATGTTGCCCTCAAATTTGGGCCTTTTGTTTTTGAGACAGGATTAACTCTGTAGCCCAGGCTAGCCTTCACGATTCTCCTGCCCCAGCCTACTGAGGGCTGGGATTCCAGCTGTTTATAAAAAGATGTGGGTGTGTGCAGTGTGCAATGCAGGTGTCTGTGGAGTTCAAAGGAGGGCGCCCGGTCCCCAGAATGAGAATTATAGGTGGCTTGTAAGTTGCCCGGTGCAGGTGCAGGGAACTGAACCTGGATCCTTAACCACTGAGTTCTTGCTCCGATCCCTAGGATCATTTGAGGAACAGTTAACAAAGAGGTGTTTTCCCTGGGCGTGGACAGAGCTTGAACCATAGTCCACAGGGAAGGCTGTGGCAGGCTGGTAAGGGTGGGTCTGACATACAGGTCACTGAACTGAGAAACCTACAGGGACAGGCTTGTCCCTCTGTGGTAGGGCAGGACAGAGAATTGAGAGGACATGGGAAGTAGACAGAAAGGAGTATGGAAAAACCACCCAAATCCAACATTTGATGGTTTTAGGGAGAAGGAGATGAGACAGTCCTACTCAGCTTCGTACTGACTTGACCTGAACTCCTTTCCTGCATCAAACTCAAGATGGAGCTCTGTTCACCCCTGCCTCTGTTATAACATTCTGCAGGACCTGAAACCGCAGTCCTGGCTCTGGATGGACGGGGGCACATGTCTGGGCCTTCGGAAGTGGGGAAACAGAAGTAAACCTGAGGCTTTGTTCTCCCTCTAGTCTCCTCGAGCCTCCTCAGGTACAGCATCCAACCTAAAGTCAGAGATGGAAGCAACCATCCCACCGCTATATCCAACAGGAAGTCAGACATGCAGGGGGCAGCCTTACACGCTAACTCTAGCTGGAAGTCAGACTTGACAGGAGCCCTCGGCTGGATACGATGTTTGAACACGCAGAGGCAGAGAAAGGTGGTATAGAGATCAGCAGAATAAATGCTAGCTGCTCACTTGCCCCACTTTTCCCAGAGGGCACCTAGCGCTGCCACAGATCACGTGGCCGACTCTGTGTCATGCGCAGGCGCTGGGAAGTACTGGGTTCTCTGATTGCCTTCTCTACGCCCAGTAGGGGGAATGCGTTTAGTAATTTCTCCAACTCTAACATGCTGTGTGGTGATCAAACACCTGTCTGTCTGTGTCGTTTTTTAGATCGTGGGTTCGCTTCTGACTCTTCAAAAAGACAAGACTCATTTCACATGTAGGGTGTTTCCACGGAGCTGCAGCGCTGACAGAAACCAGGCGCCTTCTCCACACCTGGCCCATTGATCCGCGCCGAACCGCTCTAATTAGCACATTGCGCTATGATTAGGCTTCCAGGGGAAGTGAGCCAAATGCCATTAATTATGGACGTGATCTTGAATTATTCACTTGGACTGTTTTTTTCCTTGATATGCCCCTTTCATTCCCCACTAACTTTTTGTCACACCCAAGAAGAGACCCAATTAAGTCTGGAAAAGCAGAGATTTGTTATCTTAATGAGAAGGAAAAATGAAAATTATTCACCTACCTCTGAAAGACCTGGATAAATCCAGGTCTCCCCAAAGAAATTCCTGGATAAATCCAGGTGTTCCCCCCACCACCAGCAGGAAGAAAATAGCCAAAAATCTAAGCAGGAAGAGAAAAATCAGGAATCTAGGATTAGCTGGTTCAGTGACTGTGTTTCAGGAACTAGCTGAAGATAAAGTTAGATTGTAAACTTGAGAATAATCTTGAGAAACAGGGAGTTTCCCCCTTGTGATTATCATTGGTATTTTGGAATACTGTGTTTCAGGAACTAGTTGATTATGACCCTGAGAGTGATCTTGAGAGGCAGGGAGTTGCCCCCTTGTGATCATCCCTGGCATTTTCAGAATTTTCTACACCTTCCCTGCCCCTTTCGGATCACTGGGCTGTGGTTTCTTCCCTTAAAAACTTCTCCCAGTCACTCTGGGTCGAACTCTTCCCCTGCATGGGTTATGAGTCTCGGCCCCAGTGCACTGGTTCCCGTCTCATCTCATCATTAAAACCTCGTGTGATTGCAGCAAGGACAGTCTCTCGTGAGTTACTGGGAGGGGGGTCGTGTTATCCCGAAACTTGAGTGAGAGTCTCCCCACACTGGGGGTCTTTCACCTCCTCCAGTGGTCACATTAGTGGTGATCAGGAGGCTGGAGAAGAAGACACGAGATGGCCTCTTTTTTTTTTTCTTTTCTTCTATTCATTTTTTTTTTTTTTTTTTTTTTTTTTTGGTTTTTCGAGACAGGGTTTCTCTGTGGCTCTGGAGCCTGTCCTGGAACTAGCTCTTGTAGACCAGGCTGGTCTCGAACTCACAGAGATCCGCCTGCCTCTGCCTCCCGAGTGCTCGGATTAAAGGCGTGTGCCACCACCGCCCGGCTTCTTCTATTCATTTTAAAAAAGCATTTATACACACACACACACACACACACACACACACACACACACATATGTGATATACATATGATGATCCTAGACAATTTGTAAGTGTTCGGTCTCTCCTTCCAACTATGTGGATTCTGGAGACTGAAGTCATGTCAGACTGGACAGCAAGTGCCTTTGCCCACTGAGCCATCTTGATGTCCCTTTCTTGCCTTTTCTCTCTGTAGATCTCATGGTGTTATGGCCCCTTCCTTGGTACCCAGCTCATTTCGGATGGGAGCCGGCGTCAGGATGCCTTAGGCCAGTTCTGCAGAGTAGAAGCACTGTGATCATGTGCAAACTGTGTATTGGGACCAAATCAAGGAGCAGTGAAGCACTGAAGGGGGTCTGACGTGAGAGCCTACTGGAACTCGGGACACCTGCTGCTCCCCAGCCTTTGGAAGCATTAGAATGGGGACTTTCAGACACGCACAGCCATCAGCCCTGCCCACAGCTGGTGCCTGCTCAGTAAGTGTGGGCCTGGCCACTCCAGGATGTGAGCTTGGGAAATGAAGTGGGCAGGTCTAACTATAAAGGGGACCTAAAGGGATGTTCATTATGAGCCTACAGCATCCACGAAATGGGAGGAGGACGGCAAGACCTCAGGCAGTAGAGGAAAAGGGAGTAGCCATGTTTCTGCAGATCTCTAAAGCTCGGCACCCTGTTGGGTAGGCTGTGGGGTCAGATCCTCTCCTCACTATGAAGACCCAGCCTGAGTCTTGAGGGGTGGCAGAGACACTGGGAAATTCTGTTGGACTTTTGTACCAGTGTCAGAAACTGGTCTAAAGGGAGTACTAACAGACAAAAGCAAATTGTGAGGAAGTCCTAATAAAATATAGAAATGTGTGGTTTAACTGTAATTACTGAAAGAGCCGGGCAACAAAGAGGAGAGAGAGCTGAAGCAAAGGTTGGCATCCGGGTGACTAAGAAAAGCTTAGGGGCTTTGCGCGTGTATTGGGGTTTGTATTTCATAAAAATCCTCTCCTACCTGCTTACTCATGTGAGCCTTTAAATAGGACCCTGGGGGCTCAGGACGCTTTCAGTTTAAGGTGAAGGCCACCGAGGCCCAGGAAGGTGGTGTGAGATTAACTTTCTCAAAAGCTTAGGTCCCTGATGAGGACTCTGGAAGGCCAATGTCAGGCTCCCTCCAAAGCCTGATCCAAGTATACTAGGAGCTGGTATTTATTTTTGTTGTTTTTTTTTCTTGATTTTTTAGGTTTATTTTATTTATATGTATTTGTGTTTTTCTGCATGTGTGTATAGGCACCATTGGTGTACCTTTTTGCACAAGGAGGTCAGAAGAGGGTGTCCAACCTCCTGCAACTGGATGATAAGTGGTCTGTACCTGAGACAGATCAGTGGGTCAAGGTGACTGCTGCCAAGCCTCACGACAGGCGCTCAATTGCCAGAACACATTAGTGAGAGGGGAAAAGTGACTACAGAAAGCTTTGCTCTGACCGCCACACTCCCTTGGCACATGCACGCCTGCCCCAGCTCTCAACACGCACAGACATATGCACGCACACACATGCATACACCCACACACATGAACACACATGCACTCATGCTCAGACAAACATGTGCACATGTGCGCGCGCACATACATGCGCATGCACGTACAGACACATGCATACACATGCACACACAGACACACATCCACAGACACATGCATATGCATACACACATATATGCATACACATACACATGCATACATGCAAGACATGCACATACATGCATGTACACACACATACACGCACAGTAGGTAATATGATAGAAAGGAGTTTACTGTAGGTTTGTAGGCAGTAACTTAAGAAAACAGAAACAAGCAGAGGACCTGCTCAGCAAGAGGGGTTCCAGGAAATGGGGTACTACCAAGTCTCTAGTGTAGGGGCTTCTTAAAGGACTGATTGGGTCAAGGCATGTGGAGCTGAGCTTGTTCATCCAGTTGGCCCGGTTATGAGGTGTGCAGGTGCCTCTTGGGCTCCATTATGCCTTCAAGGACAGCTTCTGGGCAGTGCTACCCTAGGTGGGATAGAAGAAAAATGACAGAAAGCCTGAGCAGGAACCGCCTCTTCTGACATGACTGACCTCCAGGCAGGAGACCAAGGACTTCTCTGGCATCCAGCCAAGGACCAGACTTGGAGTGATGCTTGCAAGGTTCCTGCCCTGAGCTGCCTGGCCAATTTTCATCTCCTTTTCTCACCATGCTGGGAGAGAGCATCAGGACCTGTGATGGTGAGAACAGGCTTTCTTGGCTCCATGTACGACATACATCAACACGATGTCACAAGAAAAAAATGACGGAAAACACAGTTCCAAAAGCTTTTCCAAATGACAGCCGCTTCACTGAAGGTCCTCCGAGGCAGGGGAGAAGGCGGTGGGTGTGGCATTTCATATCAGAGAGCAGAACTTGCCAAAAGGCTTCTTGACACCTCCCTCGGTCTGGAAAATGTTCTCCAGTTCCATCTGTATTGTTCAAAATTCTGACACTTTCACTTCTTCACATTCTCCCCAGTGCCACTGTTGGTGGCATCTATCCCAGTGTTCTTCCCCCACCTGCCATCACCCAGGACCAGCAGAACAGATGCTGGCCACCATGCAGCACAAATACCTTCCAAAGTGGGGACAGATGTGGTCTTTTAATAACTTGGCTCTTGTCACAGCAGTAGAAGCAGTCATAGACAAATGGCCAAGATCAGTGAAGTTCTGGCACTGGGAAGGAGTGGTCATGGATACTTGGCAGGTGGGTGAGCAGAGATGGAAGTGAAAGATGGAACCTCTGGGAAGATGAAGAGTATCTTACAGGTTGTGTGCTGTGTCACCATGCAAGGAAGGGAGTCCAGGCTCTTGCACCTGGAGGAGGAGCTCCCGATATCAGAGGGCTCTGGCTACCCTTCTGGTGGGCTGTGGGATCCTCAGAGCAATCTGAGCTCTCTCCGACCTTGGATTGGCTTTCCAATCTGCTCAGCAAGAGGGGTTCCAGGAAATGGGGTACTACCAAGTCTCTAGTGTAGGGGCTTCTTAAAGGACTGATTGGGTCAAGGCATGTGGAGCTGAGCTTGTTCATCCAGTTGGCCCGGTTATGAGGTGTGCATGTGCCAAGGGAGTGTGGCGGAAAACAGTCCTTTGTGGACTCAGCAGTCTTCGTCAGCAAGGTTGCCTTGTCGGAAGTCAGTTTAGTCTCCTGTGATATGTGAGGTCAGGTATTTCAAACTGTAATGAGTTTGGGAACATGTGAAGAGAGGGTAGATGGCTCACTGGGAAAGTGCTTGCCACGCATGCATGAGGACCAGAGTCTGGGTCCCTGGAACCCACGTGATAGCTCTGCAGTGTGTCTGTTGAGTTGTAACCCTAGTTCTTGGGAGGCTAGCTGGCCAGAATCTGTGAACTCTGGGTTCAAAGAGACTTTGCCTTTATAAATAAAGTGGAGAGCAAGCAAAGATGCCAGCATCAACTTTGGGCCTATACACACATATTCACATGTGCACCCCTACCCATACATGACCCACACATGTGAACATACATACACGTATGCACACCACACACACACACATGAATAGCAGGGAAGAAGGAAGGAAGGAAGAATGGATCAATACATCAATAAGTCTGACAAACCAGTGGCATCCCAACTCCTGGGTCACTAGCTGTCCCAGGAATGGGCACATCAGTCCTGAGAGGCAAGATAAGGTCTGGGAGTCTGGGTTTCAATGAGGGATCAGGGCTTTCGCTCAGGTAGCCCTCACATCTGAGCAACTCTAAGATGTCTTGATTCTAAGACTCCCTGGGAAGCTGTGACTGGCGAAGCTTCTGACCTCTTCTGTTGGAGATTCTGGCCAAACCATAGCCTAGGTCAGTGTGTCTCAGAATGGGTTCCCAGGGGTACCTGGGGTGTGTGGCTGCTGAGATTGGAATCATTCAAAGTGATGCTCAACTCTAAACTGCCCTGTGAGGTAGGAAGAGGCTTGTGAACCCCTCCTCTGGGATGAGCGACCACTGTACTGTGAAACTCTCAGGAGGTGTGAGCTACAGGAGACCTGTACAGGATGGGGCCCATTAATGTGCCTGGACAAAAGGGGAAGAGGCTCTGCAGCTGATATATACAGGGGGCTAAGAGAGAGGTTGTTTCTCTACTGAGGTAGCTGCCATAGGTCACCAGATCTCCTGTGCTCCAATTCGCTGGCTCGCCAAGCTGCATGTGGGTGGGGTCATTTGTTCCTTTTGTCCTTGGTGCCCTATCAGCTGTGAGTGGGTAGTTGTTCCTGACATCGCCTCAGAAAAGTTCATGCAAAAGGACAGACACTTCACCCCACTAAGACAGCCAGAGGAGTTCGGGGAGGGGGGGGCTTTAGGATCAGGTCAGAATCAGACAGGGCCAGCAGAGTGGAAACCCCGTGACTGAGCCCTGGTTTCTTTGAGAGGAGACAGTCCAGGACCCACACCACACACCACGTTCCCTGTCTCCTCCATGACCTTCCACACCTTAGCAAGCTGCCTGCAGGAAGATTAATACCAGATTCAGTCACTAGAGCTTCAACTAGAACTATGAGCCAAAGCCAAGCTCTTGTCTAGACTTCTCTGGAAATGGGAGTCATTATATCAATCTTTCTGGTCAAAGCCCATGTAATAGCAATTATAGCCAACTCTGTTCAGAGACAGTGGGTAGCTGTAGATATGCATTCCACAAGAGCATATTTAGGGGTTGGAGAGTTGGCTTAGTGTTTAACAGGTCCTATTCCCAGCATCATGGGGCAGCTCACAACCATCTGTAACTCCAGTCCCAGGAAATCCAATATCCTCTTCTAATCTCTGTGGATACCAGGCATGCACAAGGTCCCTGGACATACCACAAAGAGAAAGCATTCTAATAAATCTAAAATAATTTTTAAAAAACAAATGTATTAATACGAGGGCTGAGGATGTAACTCATTTGGTAAATTGTTTTCCCAGAATGCCCAGAATTTGATCCCAGAGCCACAAGACCTGAGCTGGACTAGCATGTTGTGAAAATGGACAGGATGCAACTGAGGATTGTGGGTATTTGTGGTTGTGCTGGTTAGTTTTCAGTGCCGACTAGGCAATCTGAAACTACTCAGGAAGAAACTCTCAGTGAAGAACTATTCAGATGAGGCTGGCCCATGGGCTTTGAGGCAAACTGAGGTGGCAAGGCCACCTTGTAGTAAGAGCAGTGGGCAGGCCTGCTTTTCGTCCCACCTGGCTCCCACACGCCTGGCTAGCTTATGCCCAGAAATAACAACACACAAATTGTATTCATTTAAACACTGCCTGGCACATTATATGTAGCCTCTTATTGGCTAATTCCCACATCTTGCTTTAACCCATATTTAGTAATCTGTGTAGCACCACGAGGGGTGGCTTACCAGGAGAGATCTTAACCTGCCTCTGTCTTGGAGAGGAGAGGCGTGGCATCTGCCTGAGGCGTCTGCCTCACTGCCTTCTTCCCAGCATTCTGTTCTGTTTACTCTGCCTACCTAATTTTCTGTCCTATTAAAGGGCCTAGGCAGTTTCTTTATTAACCAATGAAAGTAACATAGACAGATGACCCTCCTCCATCATCACCTGGCACACGGGCAGTGCCATCTCCTTGGATGGGGTCTGAGCTGTATGAAGTGTGAAGAACACTAGCTGGGCACAAGCATAAAAAGGCAGCGTGTAGTGTGTGTTTCTCTCTTGCGTCGGTTTGAATGAGAAACACGGCCTCACACTTTCAAGTATGAAAACCTGGTCCCCAGGTGGTGACCCTGTCTGGGAGGTTGAGGCTGTACAGCCTTCATGGAGAAGTATGACACCTGGGGTGGGCTTTGTGGTAAAAAGCCTTGCCTCCTTCCAGTCTGCTCCCTCTGCCTCCTGCTGTGGTTGACCATGTGAGCTCTCAGCCTCCTGGTTCATGCCTGCAGCTTGCTGCCATGCTTCCCCCATAAAGGACTCTCCTCCTTCTGTCCTCCGTAAACCCCCTTGATTGTGGTGTTCTATCACAGCAACAGCAAAGTGACAGGTACCCTGCTCTTGACCGTGGATGTCACGGTGACTAGCTCCTGCCTTGACTCCCAGGAAGTCAAGGGCTCTGACCTGGAACTGTAACCACATGAGCCCTTTCCCCCATGGCGTTGCTTCTGGTCAGGATTTTTTTTACAGCAACAGGTATGGAACTAGAACGTGGTACCTGCCATTGTAGGCTTGTTCCAGACCTACCAATCAGATGCATGCCGAAGTAGTGGGTCTTCAGACTTGGTGTGTTTTACTGAACTAAGGAGGGTGGCTCTGGAAAGGCCTAGGCTGTCCGTGACTTGCCTCTGGGTAACCAAGACAGGCGTTCCGGTCTCTCTGTTGTAAACCAGGAGCTCCCCACATGCACGTGGATGCAGCCCTTCAAGACAGCCTCTGAGTATTGCTCTGAGGAGTCAGACCTATGGAAAAGCCTCCCACACCCAGAATGGGGCCTGCTCAGTAGGGTCTGCTCCTTTTATTAATGCATCCCCTGCAGCCGACATCTCATTTACATCTCATTTTCTCACAGGCCGCCTGTGGAGCCTGGCGCCTTGCCCTCCCAATTCACCTTCTCCTTTCCTCCCTGCCAGGCAAGAGTAACAAGGAGATTAGAACAGCTGTCAGGTCTACAAGTCTTTGGGAAAATGAGCCTAGGCCTGCTGTTGCCCCATTGAATACCCTGTGTGGGCTGGGGCCCACCCATCATCTCAGGAGTGCCAGGAAGGGAGGGCAGGATCCTGCTCCTCTGCCCATGTCCTTCCAAACATGGAGCTCCCTGAAATCCCTACCTTTTCTTCATAGCTTGTCTGAAATTCCATCCGTGTGGCATCCTTCCGGCATCTCACTGCTACACATGCTTCATTCATTCATTCATTCATTCATTCATTCATTCAGTGGCTGAGAGCATTCTGTTATTGAGGACTCTGGTAGCTTTACATCATTCCTGCCCCCACTCACTCCGGAAAAAAAATCGCCTTATTTTTAAAGCCTCAGCAGGTGGAGCATGAATCCAGAGGCTGCAGTGATGCAGAGAGCTCATATGTAGAAATCGGGGAACTCTGGGTGGCTAAGGAGACAGCAAGAGGGCAGGAGATGCCTAATGTCAACTTAGACACGGGGCAGCCGAGCAGTTAGTAGGCTCTAGGGACTCCACAGGGGCACAGCACAGGCAACACACAGTCTGACCCCCAAACCCCAGGATTCCACAGGCTTCTCCAGCAGAATCCTTTCTCAGAGCTGCCATATTGGAGGCTAGCGTCCTGCTTAGCTGGGTACCATTTTCAGGTTCTCCTTACCCTCTGTGACCCTGGGGGAGCTCCCTACCTCCATCTTTTCCAGAGAAAAGATTCTCTGAAACTGGGTACCTTTGTGTCCGCCCTACTGGTCAAAGTGCAGGGGACAGCACCTGTGGCTACACTCTGTTCAGGCGGTGGGCAGCTAGCTGTAGATGGAGCTTCAGTAGACACGTTAGCATTTGGGGCTAAAGATGGAACTTTAGGCGGAACAGTAAGAAATTCATCCTTGGCTACATAGTCAATTTTTTTTTTTTTTTTTTTTTTGGTTTTTCGAGACAGGGTTTCCCTGTAGTTTCTAGAGCCTGTCCTGGAGCTAGCTCTTGTAGACCAGGCTGGCCTCGAACTCAGAGATCCGCCTACCTCTGCCTCCCAAGTGCTGGGATTAAAGGCGTGCGCCACCACCGCCCGGCTACATAGTCAATTTGAGGTCGGCTTGGGCTACGTGATATGAACCCAATATGAATATGTATATATATTTTACTCACTGTGTGGCAGACATGATTAAGGACCTGGGTATCTGCAAACCCAAGACATAGAATCCCTGCTTCCAGTGTAGCATGGAAGGAAGGAGCACGATCAGATACATGGTGTGCCCATGAGTGTTGAGGGCTTCGAAGAAAAGGAAGGAGGATTGGGGGCTAGGAAGTAGTGGGGGTGGCTACTGTTTAATACCAAGTAATAGAGATGGTCTTTTCATCATTGACAAGTGGGGATGTGAGGAAGAGGAAGCCTCATTCATTGCTGGTGGAGTGCGAACTTGCTATGGCCATTGTGGAAATCAGCATAGAGAGTTCTATAAAAGTTTTTCTAAAGGGGGGAGCTATACCATTCCTGGGCATATACCCAAAGGACTTTATATCCTATCACAGAGATCATGTATAATTAGGTTTGCTGATGCTCTATTCACAATAACAGAGAAGTAGATACACACTTATGACTGGATTTTTAAAAAATGGATGAATGGATAAAGAAAGAAAATGTGGTACATACATACAATGTAATTATATTCAGCTGTAAAGAAGAAATTGATCATGGAATTTGCAGGAAAATGGGTGACTATAGAAAGTATACTACCAAACAAGATGATCCAAATTCAGAAAAACAGAAACCATATGACCTTCCTCATATGTGGGTCCTTACACATGTGTACATGTGTACATGTGTGTTTATAAAGGGTGGATACGGCCTAAAAAGCTTGAAAAGAGACCAGGAAAGGGTAAAAATAGACGTGGAAGAAGGATGGGAATAAGGCAGAAGGACACACAAGAAGTAAAAGAGCAAACAAGACCCGATGGGGGAGGCTATATGGGAGAAAAATAGAAGTAACGGGAGATGGGGGAGAGAAGGAGAAGAAACAGAAAATGCAATAATTATATCGAATGATATAAAAATGACATACTTATTTTAAAAACATAAGGGACTGGATTGGTTAAGAGCACTTCCTGCTCTTGCAGAAGACCTGTATCTGATTTCCAGCACCCACAGTGGGCGGCTCACAACCTACTGTAATTCCATCCAGGGGATCCAACACCCTTTGTAATGGCTATTCTTGGTTGTCACCTTGACTGTATCTGGAATGAACTATAATCCAGAAATGGAGGGCACACTTGTGATCTTGAGGCAAGAGGACAACATGCCTTTGATTTGGATCCTGAAGTTGGAAGATACACCGTTAATCTTCAATCTGGGCCAAAAGGTGTTGCTGGAAGCCTATATCAGGACAATGGAAGAAAGAAGAGTTCACTTTTCTTCGCCTGCTGGTCTTCACCTTGTCAGCACATTCAGAAGACCAGCTGTGACGCCCAGCCTTGTGGGACTGAGCAGCTACTAGATTCTTGGACTTTCCAGTTACAGCTAGCCTTTGTAGGACTGTAACCTGTAAATCATTCCAAAAAATTCATATATATATATATATACATATATGTATATATATGTATATTTAGAGAGAGGAGAAGAAAGGGAGAGGAGAGAGAGAGGGAGAGAGAAAGAGAGAGGAGAGAGGGAAAGAGAGAAAGAGAGAGACAGAGAGGGAGAGAGAGAGACAAAGAGAGAGAGGGAGAGAGACAGAGAGAGAGAGAGAGAGAGAGAGAGAGAGAGAGAGAGAGAGAGAGAGAGAGAAAGAGAGAGAAGAGACATTCATTCCGCAAGCTCCCCAAGGAGCTTCTGAGCATTCCGAGGCAGGAGGCAAGGGCTGAAATGTCAGATTTTGTCAGCTGTTTGTAAAGTGCAGTCACTACGCAGATCTATTCAGATCACACTTCTATGTGGCATATGTCGCAGATGTGAAAGGTCACATCTGGATGTCATTCTGGGTCTCCAGTGTGCATGTATCACGGAAGTGTCATGTCCTGATTTGTATCTCCTCTCAGCTCTGCACTGATGACCTACTCTGGCAGTTTAAAATCCACCGTGCGACCGAGGGAACAGTGCTTACACACTCTAGTGGACATGCTCCCAGATCCCTGCTTCTCACTCAACCCCCATCCTTTCCTAGAGCTGCCTCTCCTATTTTGCTGTGTCTTTCTGTCTGCACTTCTCAAGCCAGCTCCTTGTTCCCACAGTTCAGTCTGGGAGTCAGCCACAGCTTCTTCAAGCACCCAGTGCTATAGCAAAAGAGATCAGGATAATGAGGGGACGGGGTCCCTTAAAGGTCTCTAAGCTGTCAGGTAGACATGGTGATTGTCATCTCACCAATGAGGACATTTACTGACTTCTCAGGGGCTGCAGTGTGTCCAGCCAACTGTCGGGAGACTTCCTGGGAAGATGAACAAAAGTCTGTCCATTCTGGATGAAACATTAGCAACAGATGAAAGAAACGGTTGTGCCCAAGTCCGGCATGGTGAACCAGGGAGTTTATTGTGTTTACTTACAGAAGCCTGGGTGACTCAAAGGCCCCAGGCTCTGTGATGGCTCATCAAAGTTGCCTTCTCTGAGCCGCTCTGCTCACCTTGCAGGCAGCTCCACTGAAGTGTCCTTACAGCAGCAATTTTCCTACAGAACTGTGGGGAGGGACCTGCTGAATTTTCGCATTTTCTGAGCTTTTAAGTTTTATGTCTTATGCGCCTCTCTTCTCCCTTCAAGAAAGAATGTTTCAGTTGGGGGGGGGGGAACAGCTACAGACCACCAGGGACTGGCTCCACCATGGGGTGAGCAGGAAACACACTGTGTTTGAAAACAAACACTGTGCCAGGAAGGATTGAGGTCAGGGAAGTGGAGGAAATTCCACTGCAAAGGAAGGAGAATGGGATGTGTTCAAGGGACAAGCATCTTCCCCAGCCCTGGAGAAGCCCATGTCCAGAGGCTTCAAAGTGATAGATTCCAAAAATACTGCATCTTTAGCTTCATTCTGTGTCTGATGAGTCTTTACTTGGTGATCAGGAGTTTTCTCTATGAGCTCAGAGACTAGTACAATCCAATGTGTGTGGCTGTGGGTGGGAGGGGAGTAATGGGCCTTGGGTGGATGCATACATAGCAGAGGGATGGGTGTGTATGTAGTGGAAGAATGAGTGTGTATACAGTGGAAGGATGGGTGTGTGCATAGTGGAAGGATGGGTGTGTGCATAGTGGAAGGATGGGTGTGTGCATAGTGGAGGGATGCGTGTGTATATAGTGGAGGGATGATGAGTACATAATGAATGGGTGTGTACATAGTGCATGGGTGTATACGTAGTCAATGGGTATGTACATAGTGGATGGGTGTGTACATAGTGGATGGGTGTGTATAGAGGGATGGGGTGTATATATTGGAGGGATGGGTGTATATATATTGGAGGGATGGATGTGTATATAGTGGATGAGTGTGTACATAGCGGATGGGTGTGTATATATCAGAGGGATGGGTGTGTATATATTGGAGGGATGGGTGTGTATATATTGGAGGGATAGGTGTGTATATAGTGGATGGGTGTGTACATAGTAGATGGGTGTGTATATATCAGAGGGATGGGTGTGTACATAGCAGAGGGATGGGTGTGTACATAGCAGAGGGATGGGTGTGTACATAGCAGAGGGATGGGTGTGTACATAGCGGAGGGGTGGGTGTGTACATAGCGGAGGGGTGGGTGTGTATATACTAGAAGAGGAGTGAGTGTATACATAGTGGTGTGGTAGGTGTGTATATAGTGGAGGGTGTGTGTGCATAGTAGAAGGGTATACATAGTAGAGAGTGGGTGTGCACATAGTGAGGCAGTGGGTGTGCATATAGTAGTAGAGTGTGTGCATAGTAGAAGGGTAGGTATATATAGTGAAAACATTACATATCATTTGCTGTGGAGCATCTCAGCTTTACATTTGATGAAAGAAGGAAATACGGCTAAGGGAATCAGGTCTTCCTTCACCACAACCAGATGGCAAGCCTGGAGGTGGTTAGGGGTGAAGAGCAGCTTTGCCTAAAGTCCTGGTCATTTTCTACAGCAACTTCAAATCTGCTGTTTTGGTCACTCTTGGGAGATAGATGAGACCCTGGGCATCTCTGAATCATCTATTATGTTATTCGTGTCCTTTGTAAAGAACTCTGTGCTATAACTCCCCTTCCCCAGAATGACAAATGTCTTTTTCTGAATTCTGAACAAAGCCCACCTTCTTTGCAGGAAAAATGCCATGTCTCCAGATAAACTTGTTTGCCTCCTTTTATCTGCTATGGTGAACTCTGTAACCTAACTATTAACACCTTGGGAATTCTGCCCTGCAGTCTTAATGTAGCAGCATGTAAAGACATGCAGAAACAAAACGGCCCCGGTGGACAATGGAACTCACTGAAGTTGGTGGAGATCATTCTTCCCAGGAAATTTTCTTGGACAAGAAGATTCAAATATTTTTGTTCACCTAGAATCTTAAAGAGAACAAGTATTGTTAAAAAATAGTCTAGGGACTCCAGTTTCTCTGGAAGGTTCTACAAGTTTGGAAGATTTTGTTGGCCTTTAAAAAAAATCCTAAACTAGTCTGAAACTCACTGTGTACTTGAAGATGACCTTGAATTTCAGAGCCTCCATGGCCACCTCCTAGCTGCTAAGAGTGTAGGCGTGTGCCACCACGTCTGAGTCCCATGGTGCTGAGGTGGAAAGCAGGGCTTCGTGAAGAGCCAACACAGATGGGGAAGGTTTTGAGGATTCCAGCTGTTAGCAATACTTCCTGAATATAACTAGTGTTCTCCAGACAGAGGCAAAGTTCAGTTTCACAAAACTGAATGTCTCACAGGGAGAATGCGTTTACGTGACCCACTACCACAGCAGATTTGAAGGACACGGGCATCTTCCGGTGAATCTGCTTCTGGCCAATCTGCTGGCTTGTTCCTATTCACCTCACAGCTCAGTTAAAATGCCTAGTTTTGCTTAAGTGGCTTCAGGTTATTAACGTCATCGGCTATTTCAGTTATCTCTAGAACTTTCTCCTCTTGCCATTGAACAGATTCCTGGAATGTCATCCTGAGAGCTTCTACTAACTAGTCTCCCATTTCCACCACTTTGGAGGCTGCTCCGAAGGGGGTATCTTCATTGTGTGTGTGCATATTCAAGTGGGTGCATGAAGGCATAAATCACAAACAATCCCACACCAGTTTGGAATTATGATTAATAGAATGGTTGTTTATTTGAAGGGGAAAAACTTACAGATCACCATCCTAGACAACAGCCCTCTGTGCAATCAGGAAGGGAGCCTAGTCACCGGAAGCGGAGCTGGAAGCCAGAGAGTGAGCGGAGGTAAGTGGCCGCATTTTTAAAAAGAGAGACCATGCCCCAATGGGCTGGTATCTCAGTGGCTATTGGCTGAAGGAGCAGAAGGAGCTCCCGCAACAGGCAACAGGTGCATATGCACGTGTGCACATGTGTGTGTGGAAGCCAGAGGATAGCCTCAGGTGTCATTCCCACCTTTTATATCTTTATGTATATATAGGAGTTTCCCCTGAATGTCTGTCTATGTACTGTGTGTATACAGTGCCTTTGGAAGCCAAAAAAATTCAACCCTTGGCGTTGAATTTCTCTCTAGTTTCTCTGGGTGCTAGAAACTCAGGTCCTCTGAAATAGTGCTCTTGAATGATGAGCCATCCCTCCAGCCTCTTCCCAACCTCTGCCCATCCCCCCTTTTTGAGATAGGTCTCTTCATGGCCCAGAACTCACCAAGCATTTAAGACCTGAGCATCTGTCTGTCTCCACCTCTCCAAAGACAGAATTACAAATCCTAGCTTTTTCACTTGGGTTCTGAAGGTTGAGCTCAGGACCTTGTGCAAGCTCTTCCCCACTGAGAGGTCTTCCTAACCTACTTCTTCACTGGGTTCACAAAGGCTTTTGTAACAACCTCTGAGGGAACTCAGCACAACCCTCTGTGTCTCCGACTCACTCACCCAGCTGGGTGGTCTTCTGGACCAGACACCACCAGCAGCAGTTGGGTCTGCCCTCCATACCCTGGTACTCACCGTCACACCTTAGGAACCCCTGTGTCACAGGACAGAATCCCTGCAGGAGAGTTCTCACTGTGTGTGACTCTTCACCCCTAAGAGGTCTCTGCCTCCCCTGGGAGGGAGGGAGAGGTGTATTTCTGTGCACACTTGGGTGTGTTCCTTGGGGTTCGGAAGGCGTTTGCTCATTTCTGTCCGCACTAGAAGCATTAGCTCCTTCATTTCTAGACAACTGATGAAAGACACTTTGTCATGCAGCCTTCCTTTCTTACTAAGAATATTCTGGAACACAGAGTGGCTCCAGGCTGAATGTGCATGTGCAGATGTTCGTGCAGATGTTCTGCAGTATTGCCTGCATCAAGAAGATTCAGTACCTCCGCGGCACATCCCCATGCCTTGACCTGCTAGTGGTTTCTAGCCTTTAGAGCTCTTGTTTTCCTATTTGCAAGTCAAACGCTTTTCCACTGCACGTTTCCAAAACATACAGTTAGCTGTGAGGGTATATGCCTGTAATCCTAGCCCTGAGGCATAGAGAGGATGATCAATTCTGAGCTAGGGGGATTGGGCTGGGGTAGTGTTCGGTGGGCAAAGGGCTTGCTGTGTAAGCATGGGGGCTTGTGTTCAGATCCCCACTTTCACTGTATAAGTCTGGAAGTGGTGGCACCCATCTGTAACTCAGAACTGGGGGCACAGAAATGGGTAGATCCTGGGGCTTGCTAGATAGATGGTCTAGACAAGAAGCTGAGCCATAGGTTCACTGAGAGATCCTGCCTCAAAATATGAGGTGAAGAGTGGCTGGGGTGATATTCCAATGTCAATCAACCTCTGGCTTCCACACAAGCCTCCAATGAGCGCGCGTGCACGTGCACACACACACACACACACACACACACACACACACAAAACAAGATTGGTAAACGAAGCTTTCTGAGTAGCTCCCCTGCTTTCAGGGTCCTCAGCTTCCTTCACACTTGTCCCTCACATGGTGTCTCTAACTTAGATCCCAGGCATGTCTGCTTCCTCCACATTTTGTAGGTATGATCCACCCAAGTAAAACCACCTGCCCTGTCTGTCTGTCCAGCTAGTCATCCATCTCTCCCTCCCTCCCTTCTTCTCCCTCTATTCATCTCTCCCTGTCCCCTTCCCTCCCTCCAATCCATCCTTCTCTTCCACCTCCATTTATGCTGTGTCATTCTCAGCAGACAACAAACAATGAGCCAGACATGGGGCTTTTAAAATGGCTCCTGGCCTGTAGGAGCCTTTCAGATTAGAGGGAGAGAAAATTTGTTAACAGGAGGAAGGACAGCAGGTAGAGCAGGCTATACCACCAGGGGGTGTGGACTTCACAGAGCAGGAAATTTGAATCCTGACTCAACTACTTACCTTCTCTGAACTCAGTGTTTCCTCCTGGGAAATGGGACCTTACCCCCCCCCCCCTCCACTGCTTGCAGGTGGTTATCCTCTTGTCTGCTACTGCATAAGGAGGCAGTCTGAACATTTTATCATGGGTCATAGTTCTGTGAGTTGGTGACTCAGGCTGGCCCCAATGAGTTGGTGCTGCTGTTCCATTTGATGCCAGCTGAGGTCATATTTAGTGGTATTCAGCTAGCTTGGAGGGTCTCAGATGACTTCAGGCATGCCTGACAGCTGGGCTGGGGTGGCTGAGAGATTGAGATTGTCAACTACAGGCCACCTGTGGCCTCCCTCTCCTGGGCCTTTGGACTTCTTACTTCCTGTCCAGGGCTCTCAAACTAGGTGTGGTCTGAACCAGTCGTGAGTGTGGTCAAGGCCAAAAGCAGGCATGGCCGATCTATAAAGCCTACTGCATACAGGATGAAAGCAGGCACAGGAGTCTGTCGGCCATTCTTACACAGGTCAGCCTCCATAACTAAGAGACTAGATGGGATAATTCATATCTGAGAGGCGGCTGGGCCGTGACTGAGGTGTGCAGGCCCTGGGCAGCTGGGACACTGACAAGCTAGACCCCGATCTTAGGGGCACGGTCAGGAGATTCCATTACTCACCCCCACATGTGAGCCTGTAGATGACTCAGAATGGGGAGTTCTCACATCGATTCCAGAACATCTGGGGACAGTTTGGAGAGAAACCTGTGGAGAGGCATTGGGAGCCCCTTCACTTGGTAGAGCTCACAGGCTCAGATCCCAGCATGGTTTCCTGAGCTCACCGACAGACCCTCAACACAGAGAGGAGCGAGGAAGCTCCCAGCTGGCTGCCTGGCTTGCTCTCTCTCCTGCAGCCCCACTGCCTAATTGGCAAGGGCCATTTCGACATCTTAGCAGAAAATGGAGTTTTTCTTTCCTCGATGTCATGATTTGACTGGAGTTAGCAAAGCTTCAGTAGAATCCTAAATGTCTATTTTAAAAAAAATAAAAGTCAAGGCTCCATATGAGCCTAGCGTGGGGCTCCCACACGCTATTTGTGGGAGGGAAATAAAAGGCTTTGGAGCATGTCCTCCTGCCTGCCTGAGAACGGGAACTTGGGCTAGTTAAACATCCCGGGTAATGGTTTCTCTCTGCCAAGAGTTTTTAATCCCTTCCCAGCAATGGTTCACGCCTTTAAATGGCTTCTACGGGGAAGAGACATTACTGTATGTGAAGGAGTTAGAGGAAGTATAGGAAGAGGACTCTGATGTGCGTGTAGTCACTGGGTGCCTGGATCTAAGCCACGTTCTTCCCATCCCTTGCCTCCTCCAGACCTCACCCAATGGGGAGCAGGGTGAGGGCTACTTCTATCCCCATTTAAAACTAGAAATACCTGGAGCCCAGAAAGAGACACCTAAGGTCACTTCCACGGCATGGTGACAAGCTTGGCCTCTCTGACTGTCACCCTCGTGGGAAGGGTGCTACCTTTACCAGAGCACTAACTAAGATGTAGGACTACAGGGCTGAAGACATGTCCCAGCAGGTACGAGCACTTGCTGCTTTCTTTCTAAGGATCCGAGTTTGGTCCCCAGCATCTCTTTCAAGAGACTTACAACTGCCTGTAACTGCATCTTTGCCCTCTTCTGACCTCTGTGGGCACCTTCACTCACATGTGCCCATATACATACATACAAATACATAATAAAAATAAACCCAAAATAAAAATTAAGATACAGGACCTCAAAAGGTGTCCACTCTTAGACGGAACCATAACTGATGCTACTGCTTGCTTTGTGGCTTGCTTAGGACATACAGTGACCCAGATCATATAAAGCACTGCTTTCTAGGCAGGTGCTGCCCACAGACCACAGTAGAGTTTGGGTCCTGTGTGGCCTGAGCTCCTATAATAGGTGTGCAGATGGAAGCAACAGGGAGACAGAATGCAAGAGAGTGGCAACCAGCTGAGGAGCTGTAAGCTTGGGTGGGGTGGGGGAGGTGGCTGCAGTCCGTAAATCTCTAACATTAGGAAGAGAGGTTGCTAGGTTGTACCCAGAAGTGGTTGTGTAGATATGTCTAAGACTGGTGGGAGGAATTCGGGGGGGCAGGGTGGCTTCGGACTAATCCTATCCATGGCCGCAGTAGGATCAGTGCTGATTGACGGCAACATGGTTTACTAGGAAGGGATTGTTCTGACATGGACCCTCCCCTTTCAAATCCCAGGCCATGACTGGTTCCTTGCCACAAAACACACAATTCTTTAAACAGGAGTGAGTGCCTGTCCTCTTCATGTCCCCCAGAAAAGACCTTTGTCTTGGGAAGCCACACTGATCCACTGTTAAAGATGATTAATTTATTTAACTTTCCAGACCCTCAGTTTCCCCATCTCCAAGCTGGGATCATAGTTTGTATGTCACAGAGTTGAAGTTAGGGGGCCAAACCTTGCCTGTGTGTGTGTTCATGAGGAAAAGAAACCACAACCACTGTACTACACTTTCACAAGCAATATCTCTATCGTCATAGCTCAAGGTGCAAGTGGGGAGGATGGCTCAGTGGACAGAAACACTGGCTGTGCATGTGTGAGGACCTGAGTTCAAATCAGTAGAGCCCATATAAAAGCCAGATGCCAAGCATGAGTCCACAGTCCCAGTGTTCCTATGGGAAGATGGAGGTGGAAACATGAGACTCCCGGGAAGCTGATCAGACAGCATGTGTGCAAGGGTGAACAAGAGACCCTGCCTCAAATAAGTCAAAAGGCAAGAAGTGACCACCGCATGCTCACCTGCCCCCTCCCACATAGACACACACACACACACACACACACACACACACATACACACACACACCACCACCACCACCACCACCACCACCAGGAAGGACACAGTAAAGTTTCCATAGCCAAAATGAGAGTTTTGATGGCCAAATAATCCACCCAGCTCTTCTGGAAGGCTTTGTTATCTAAAGCACTTGTTACCAGGGAGTTCTGTCCCCAGTATAGTATAGGTGTCTGCCTTTGTATTGGGACCACAGCATGGGGGACCCTGCAGGTGTACCTAGTAAATGCTGAGGGTGGGTAATGTCTGTCACTGACACCCGTCTTGATGAAGACTAACTCCAGGACAATGCCACAGAGGAGGCATCTGAGTGTCGAATTGAGTAGTCCAGACTCACCATATGGATCCCAGCAGGGCTAGGACAAGAATCACAACCTCACCTTGGCCATCAGCACCTTCATCAGGTGAGCATAGGTGCTACCTTGGGAGTAGACACGTGGGTGGTCTTGGGTGAAATCCCCTCACAAATCCCTGGGGTTCAACCCAGTATCTCCCTTTCCTCGGGAAGGGACCAACCACACAGTAGGGACTCAGCAGTCACTGGGTTTGGATTGGATTCCCAGCTTTCCATGCTGAAGCCAGAAGCCAGCTCCCAGAGTGGGAGGAATAGGAGGGAATGGGAGCGTGCCAATATCTCCATAACTCTGTTCTTGCTCTCCACTGCCTGTAATTAATCATCGCGATTAACCTGGCACACTTAGCTACTATTAATCTGGCATACTCAGGGCTAATTGGAGGCCACACCTTCCCCTTTTGATTGAGACAATTCCTTTCTCTCTGCAGTAGCTGAGCTCTGCAGGGACCTTTTCAAGCTGCAGCTTTCCTAGGCTGTATGCAAGACATTTGTGTGTGGAGAGGCCGTGGGGGCGGGGTGGGGGACCCGCTGGCTAAAACCAAGGAGCAGTGTTAGGACTGCCTGGCCACCCAGGTGTTAGCCTAGTCCGGTTAACCTTAGACTTAGGGCAGAACAAACGGGAGAGCTCCAGCCTTTTTCCTCCCTCCCAGGCAAGTCAGCCCCTGCTCCCTCTTTTCACCTGGAATGAGGGAAGAGTGAATTGCTTCTTCTCTTTCCTTGTCCCAGAGGGTTGGTTTATTCCCACCATTAGGGAATCTGGGCCTCTGTCTATCTCTCACTGGTCACAGATGACTTCTGGGGCACCCACCCCTGAGGTTTAGGGTGGGAAAAGAAAAACCTCCTGCTCTACACATTTAGCCTCACGGATGAAGTCCTATTAGTCAGAGGGACAAAGGATGATGTGAACCAATGAACATTAGCTTGACCACTGTGCTGTGCACAGATCTGGGTGAACCTGGGGGTGTTATTCTTTTGGTCCCCGCCCCTTTCCACGCCCACTCCCAGCGACCTCTGGTCTCTTGGAGTCATCCTGAATCTCTTCCCTCTCTCTCTTCTCACTGCCCCCCTTTTGCATGTGCACGCGTGCCCTCCCTCTCTCTCTCTCTCTCTCTCTTGCTCTCTCTCTCTTTCTCTCTCTCTCTCTTTCTCTCTCTATCTCTCTATCTCTCTCCCTCTTTTTCCTCCCTCCCTTGACCCGCACTGTGGAGCACCCCCTTCCCTTAATAAACAATCCTCCCACGCACGTGGTCGCGTCCTGGGTCTCCCTTCCTCCGGCTCCGCGATACACCCCACGCCGCAAAAGAAGAACATTATTGGTGCCGAAACCCGACGGCTGTGTCCCCCGGATTTTGGGACTGGGGCTCCGGGCTTGGCACCAGCCTGGTTCCCCCGGACCATGCCGGACCGGCTGAAGAACTGGAGACCTGAGACCTGAGGACCGGAGGCCCTATGGACTAAACCACCTGCTTCACATCTCAACACCTGCCTGTGCGCGGCTCTTCATCCAACACCGGCTTCAATCATGAGTTAGTTCCCTTCCAGCTGGTCAAACGACCCTGGCCTACCCACTGGTCGCCACTGAGCGCTCGACGGCCTGCTGGCTGTTTCTAGGGTCAGGGGGGACTTCTCTGGTCCCCTTCTCCAGCCTTCAATCCGGCTTGCGTTCCCAGCTCTGACCGTGATTGAGACAGCAAGAAAGCCTCTCACTCCGCTCGCACCTGGGGCCCGGGGCTCCCGGCTCTCTTTTCTTTTCTTCCTTCCCTGCTTCTGACTCTCCACGTGATCACTACGGTGTGATCTCCCGTCCAGGACGGAGGCTTGGCCTTGCTGCATCCCTCCTGTCTGAGGAACGGTCCTCGTACACTTGTGGGTTCAGCCAGCCAAGCATAACATTCCGCGTGTGGCACCGGGACGCTGGGTCACGCGCCTGAATGTTCATTCAATCTGCATGCATTTCACCTGCCAGGAACGGTCCTTCAGGTTTGAAGTGCTACGGTTTTTCTTTGCGGGCGTGTTCACGGTCTAGCTATGGGAGCCAAGCAGTCCAAGCCGTTCGGTTTCAGCCTTTTGTCCCTCCCCTCTGTGGCTTCTGTTATGTCACGGCAGCTCAGCAACAGAGCAGATAATGCCTTTAGGTCCCTCTCATTAAACTTAAAGTCCTTACAGCTCCAAAATTGTAACTTTTTTCCTCCGCAACACGTGGCTGCCGCCATCTTGGCTAAGGGCCAGGTGGATCAGGTGACTCGTCGCCATCTTGGCTGAGAGCCAGGTCAGGTGACCAAGCTCTCCCAATTTCACCCTGCCTCTTCACCAGGTCTTCACTAAAATTCTCCTGTTAACTCTGCTACATGTGTTTTGTGCAAATGGTATGTCTCTGATAGGGCCCATCAGAGTCATCCACGTTGCTCAATTCCTGTTCACTCTATGTATAATAATTGTTCATTACATCTCATTTCAGATTACAAAATCCTAAATCTCATATTTTAAACTGGTATGTACTTTTAAGTCTCTTACAAAAATGCCTTAAGCTGTTCTCTACCATTGTCAATTCTGACATTAACCTTCCATTGCCAGCAGTTTCTTTCTGCCTTTTTACAAGTCTGGATCTTACCTGTTAAGAGCAAGTATACTGCAGCTATATATTTAATCCAGCCCTCAACTGTTCAGAGATCTGGGAAATGTGATATTTAATTTAAATATTTAATTATTAAAAACTTTTCATAGCAAAAAGAGACAGGTTGGCTCCTAGCAGCAGCTCTCTGCTCCCTCCAAAGAAGACAGACGCGCACGAAACAACGTCCTGCAGTTTGCTTCGACTGCCGAGCGCTGACCATTAGGCAAAACTGCCTTTCATCCAAAGACCTCCAGACGTGGACAGAATCACTGGAATTGACAGCCTAGCTGCTCAGGTCAAGGTAGGCCTGTCTTCCTACAGATTTCTTAGCCCACAGAGTCTTCTGGAACCTGGCAGGACTGCGCTAAATAAAAAAGGTCAAGCACAACCTTCAGCGACCATGGAGGACCTAAAGAGAGTAGCTCTGGGTGCCAACCAAGTAAGTTCTCTGTCATTTTTTAATCGGTAACTCAAGTAAAATATTATCCTTCTCAAAGATCTCTGACAGTTTGACAGCTGAGAGGTTTTACCAGGTTGAGGTTTTACCAGGTCACCTCACCAAACAAATTTCAAAACAAATTTATCTCTTAAAACTTCTGTTTTCACAAACCCAAGGAGTTCTTGTGAGTTCCAGGGAGTTGAATTAAGAAATCCATCGTAAACAGGTCAGATACCCGCTCAATTCCCTGGTCCAAAAAAAAAAATTTTTTTCCTTCATTTAACTTTGTTCTTTGTTCTGCCAATACCTTAGAAACACCAGACATTTCCATGCCACAGACACCAGTCAGAAGCAAAGAGACCAGCTATGCCAGGATGTGACCGGCACCCAGCCTTCTCTCGGGTTCCCCCCCCAAAGACGACGCCCACAATCAGCAGGAAGCAGTCTTGAGAATTCGCCGCCCCAATTCCTTCAAACTGTGATGTCTAATTTTCGCTTTTTATTGTAAGAAATACCCGGGAATGTTATTCTTTTGGTCCCCGCCCCTTTCCACGCCCACTCCCAGTGACCTCTGGTCTCTTGGAGTCATCCTGAATCTCTTCCCTCTCTCTCTTTTCACTGCCCCCTTTTGCGTGTGCACACACGCCCTCCCTCTCTCTCTCTTACTCTCTCTCTCTCTTTCTCTCTCTATCTCTTTATCTTTCTCCTCTTTTTCCTCCCTCCCTTGACCCGCACTGTGGAGCACCCCCTTCCCTTAATAAACAATCCTCCCACACACGTGGTCGCGTCCTGGGTCTCCCTTCCTCAGGCTCTGCGATACACCCCACGCTGAAAAAGAAGAACATCAGGGGGAGCTAGAACATGGGCTGACAGAGCTTCCTAGGGAGGAGAAACAGTCCTCACACTAAAGAAAAGAGCTCTGGTCCCTTAAGGGCATATTGGTGGGGGTGGGAGGAGTGTATAAAGGCAGCCATGTTAGGTGAACCCCAGATGATTATGTATTGTCTTGCTATGATCTTGCTTTGATGCTGAAGGGTCAAAGTTGCTGCATCCCTCTTCCCGTTATTCTTGCTATGTTTCCAGGCAGGAGTGGCAGGAGTTGAGTCTGCCTGCCTTGCCATGCGCTGTGTCCCTTAGGATCGACGAGTCCTGCGATTTCCTTGTCATCTGTATCCATGTAGGTGAGGTTTTGCCATGGTAGACTCATTGCTTTGGGGTCCAGCTGCAGGGAGCCGATTTGCTGGCCTCCATTACAAGATGGCGCCGAGCCCCTGCACCACCGAGTAAACAACTCCATATTAGGTAAGGCTGTAGACGGAACCTCTCACATGCACAGTAGTGCACAGTAATCTTGGCCAATCCCGTGGCCGGGGGCATCGAAAGACGAGCAAGTAGCCAATCCAGGCACGACCCGTGTCTGCTCTCCCTTTCTGGAGTTAGCCTGAGGGCTGTAGCCTCAAAGCCTTCCCTTTACCAGACAGGATTCTTGGGCCGACCAGACTCTCTCTCTCTCTCTCTTTCATAACTCAGATTAGTGCCTCTGAGCACTCACCAAGGCCAGGTTCTGATTCCACCCGACATGAGCCAAGGCTCCTCCACAACCAACTTCAGAGGCAGGAGTATCGCTGACAAAGTGTCAAAATAAAGTCCATCTTTCTACCTGCTGTGAGATTACGGTTTGTTGGATTTGATTAGAAGTAGGTCTGAGAAAAATGTAGAACAGGCAGAAAGTGGAGTGGGAGTGATGGAAGAGAGGATGGACAACTAGGACGGCCTTAGCTAGCCCAGCAGGGAGTTCAGACACAGACTGCCCTGCCCAGGATGGAATCTCTGTGGTCAGTTATGGGTTGGCACTGGTTGGGAAGAACTGAACTCCACTCAGAACCAATGGATGCCATAAGTGCTAACTGCCCATCCTACAGTTAGCCAGCAGATTTCTCCTTGAACTTTGTCGGGGCTCATGGCCCCAACATAAAAACTATTTTTCCCTAGCTGGACCAGTACGGAGGCGTGGAAAATAATGAGACACCGTTCACACAGCAATATCAAAAGGGCATCTCAGGCTTCCTCCATTCCTGAAGATCTACCCGTGTTTAGTGTTTATTATTCAAAAACCTTTTATCCCCCAGGTAAACCAAGGTAGAAACTCATTAATATTCTCTTTCCAGGGGATGTGGGACTACCGAAACACCAGCAACTTTAGTCACCAGCTTGGAATCAACACTTCTTCTCAGACAATCTACATATTAACGAAAGATAAGGATCCATGCATCCTGAGTCTTTGTTAGGTGGCTAGCTTGTTTGGCAGGATTGTAGCTGCCTTGGAAATTAAGTGTGGTCAGAGACCCTGACTGTAAATATTTTGTATGAAATATGGGCCTACAATCCACTCTCTCTTATTAATTTTAATAATCCCTGTGCTTCTGCAACAGGATAGATAGATAGATCATGCCTGGCTTGGGCAAAGTCTTCTTCCTTTACCCAAATTTTCCTGTCTTTGGAACAGGTATTGTCATATGCGAGCTCTTGTCTTAGGCATCTGGGGAGACGAAGCTTCAAACCCATTTTTGACTGCTGATCTCTGTAAAGAAAAGAGATTAGTGGAGAGAAATATACTTTCAGGCCCTGTGTATCATAGCCATACCTTTTTGTCAGGATAAATTATAACGCTTTATGAATAACTATGCTCCAAAAGGCTATAGTCTCCTATTTAAAGGAGAAGAGAGAACTTGCAGGACTGCATAACCACCCTGCAACTAGATAACAGACTGGGACCCAAACTCCAGGAGTTTGGAGGCAGGTGTCCTCTCTGTCACCTCTTGGTTGGCATGAACTGTGGAAGGATCCCAGTGATGGTTCTACAATAGGGTGCAATCACACTGTGCTGCTTGGGTAAATCAGTCTATCAATTATTCATCTGTATCCATCCATTAATTCAACCACAACCATCATTCTACCCATTCCTACATCCATCTCTTCACCCATTCATCCATCCAATAATCCATCTGTCCATTCAGTCATTGAAGTGCGGAGCCCTTACTGGATGTCAAATTCTTTGGTAAGCCCTAAGAAAAACACAAGGCATGATCTGGTGGGCCTGTCCATGAAGAAGCACCAGACCCCACAGTAATGCTGAATGACACAGTGGGGACAGCAGTAGAGGTCCCCAACTCATCATCAGCACAGAAGTGGATGCTCCTCTAAGCCCCAGCTTTACATAGAGGAAGAGGAGGAGGCTGACTACAGGATTTTCTGAGTCCCCTTCTTTATAAATTCAACTTTGGGTCAAGTTTGATGACTCTTAGGGTCTACTCTGACAGAGGTCAGTTTTTAACCTCTTAATATTGTGACTTGTTGTCATCTACAAAGTCTGAAGATTCACACAGCTGAGCTCCAAAAATAAATCACACATACAATGTAACCCATAGAGACATAAATGAAGACATTCCAACTCTCAACTTGACTATTAGACTCTTTAAGCAATTAACTCCAAGGAAATGGGAAGGTTCTCCCCAGGAATACTGGAAGAAGGAACAGCACCAGGCAGAGGGCAAGTTTGTCTCCCAGAAAGTCTTTAGGCAGTTCTAGCAAGTCACCAGGCTGCCTGATAGGATGACCACCTGGTTGAAGCCCAGACAATGATGGATTGGTGGTGGGTGGTACCATATCTTAACCAGGACTGCTTATGTGTACATATACCTCTCCTAGTTAAACTCTGATTTCACTTCAGAACCCCAAGGATGGAGTAGAGGGCTATCTTTGGTCCTCTTCTCAATGTGGCCACCACATTAGGTAATCTTCTTCTCCTCCTCCTTTTCCCCTTCCCCCACTCCTTTCCTTCCTCTTCTTTTCTATTAATTTGGCTGTTTAATTGACTTCTTGAGAATGGGTAGCTGAACTTGACTTCTTGGTGATAAAACTGAGCTCCAAGTTCAGCAATCTTGTGTCTTAAGTAAGCTGGGCTGCACATCCTGCAACCCTGGGATGCACACAGCTCATGATTCAAGGGCTGACACACCTGGCAGCACAACCTGAACCATTCCAGCCCAGACATGGTATTGTAGCCTCTGTCTGCTGTGTGCTCAAGTGGTCTTCTCTACTGACCTTCACACTGCCTTCCTGGAGTTTAGTGAGCCACTGAGTGACATTGAGTGGGGCTGGTGCTCTCTCGCTCCCTTCTTCTAGGTGTTGTTGGTGCAGGAGTCGGGACTGAGAGTGAAGCCAGCCCAGTGGGAGCTATCCATTGAACAGCAGACATCCATCAACTGATACTCAAGTCCAGGAGAAATCAGCAAAGTCATTTAGAAAGCCGCTCACCCAGCGTTCCTCCAGCCCTTTCCCTCACCCAGCCATGCCCAGACCTGTGACCTTGAAAAAGTTCTGTATCTCACTGCAAATTATTGCCATGAAAATCTACGGTCAATTAAACAAGTAAATGTTCCTCTTGCACTTTTAACTTTCTCTCTTCCTAAATAAGCTGTGCCCTGACCTACAGGAGAAGATACTGGACTCCTGCCTGTCCTCTTCATCAGGCTAAACATCTCTGCCACCTTGCCCCGTGACACAGGCTCTGGGGCTTGGTTTTAAAATCAGCACAGCCTAAATTCTCCCAGGATGAACTTCTGATCAGTGATAATAGCAATGACCTTGGAGAATTCCAATTGGTGCAGTCACCTGGGGACTGCCATCAGCAGCAAATACCCTGGCTGAAACAGCCCACTAGGTGATTTGCTGGTTTATTATCCAGAAGCTAAAACAGAGCAGTGGGGCCTATGGCCAACAGGAAAGCATTGCAAAGGGAAGAAAGCCTTTCTCTCTGCAGTAGCCATGTGAGCCCTGGCATTCCTATCCTTGGGCTGGAGCCTTTCTCCTTTCTTTAGGTACCATTAGTCAGTACTGTAGAGTTAGCTTTCTACTGATGGGCTTAGGTCCAGAGGACTCTACCAACCATTTCATAGGTCCTGAGCATTGTGTGTGTGTGTGTATGTGTGTGTGTGTATGTGTGTGTGTGTATGTGTGTAAGGTTTGCTTTTTTAATGTGTATGTGTGTATGCGTGCTGATATATGTATAGGTATAAATATGTACAGGTGTGTGTACGTATGTGAGTGTAAGTGTGTCCAGGCATGTGTAGGCTAAGGTTGACATTGGAAGTTTTCCTCAGCCACTCTCCTTATATTTTAAGGCGGGGTCTCTCACTTAGCTTACTACTTCACTTGAACATGTCAGCTTGCTCTGGAGAGTCCATGCCCGTCTGCCCACATTGGATTATACTTGGGCCACCATGACTACACAGCATTCATATGGGGCTGGGGATCTGTATGGGAAGGCTTTGCACACTGAGCCATTTCTTCAGTTTCAAGGCTTCTTTCTCTAGTTATTATTTTATTTTATTTTATAGATAACATTTTTCATGTATTTTACATGCCATCTGCAGTTTCCCCTCCATCCTCTCCTCCAAGTCCCCTCCCCCGCTTCCCATATTCCTCTCTCCCCTTCCACTCTTCCACCTCCATTCAGAAAGGAGCAAAGCTTGGCCCGTAAAGTTGAGGCAGGATCCAACTCCTCCCCTTGTGTCAAGGTTGGGCAAGGCAATCCAGCAGGGCAACAAGTTCCCAAAAGCCAGCGAAGCGCCAGGTACAGGTCCTGATCTCACGGCTAGGAGGCTTACAGAGAGACCAAGCTACACAACTGTCACGACTTGCTATTATTTCTTAACCAATATTGAAAGACCCCCAGTGTGGGGAGACTCTCACTCAAGTCTCGGGATAACACGACCCCCCCTCAGTAACTCACGAGAGACCGTCCTTGCTGCAATCACACGAGGTTTTAATGATGAGATGAGACCAGAACCAGTGCACTGGGGCAGAGACTCATAACACACGCAGGGAAGAGTTGGACCCCAAGTGACCGGGAGAAGGAGTTTTTAAGTGATTCGAAAGGGGCAGGGAGGGTGTAGAAAATTCCGAGAATATCAGTGATGATCACAAGGGGGCAACTCCCTGCCTCTGAAGACCACTCCCAAGGTCATAATCAGCTAGTTCCTAAAACACAGTATTCCAAAATATCAATGATAATCACAAGGGGGAAACTCCCTGTTTCTCAAGATTATTCTCAAGATTACAATCTAACTTTATCTTCAGCTAGTTCCTGAAGCACAGTCACTGAACCGGCTAATCCTAGATTCCTGATTTTTCTCTTCCTGCTTAAATTTTTGGCTATTTTCTTCCTGCTGAGGGGGGTCTGGATTTATCCAGGTCTTTCAATATAATCACGATTTATAAACGCTATTTACACTGTAGTGGGCTATAAGAATAACCTGGAGTCATGGCTTGTATCTGAAATGTCCCCAGGGGCTCATGTATGGAAGGCTTGGTCCCCAGTTGGTCATATTATCTGTGGCGTCTGTGGAAGTTGTGTAATGTGGGGATGGGTGGAGAAGTAAGTCACTGGAGACAGGTCCTTGGGGATGTACTGTCCCTGGTCGCGTCCTGCCATTTCTGCTTCCTGGTTTGCTTCATGAACAAAGCCTTCCATTAACCTTACCTAAACTTTCTACACAGCTGATGAGCTGATTAGAACTTCCGCTACTGTGGAGAGGTTGCAACAGGAAGGTCTAGAGCCCAGTCACAACTTGCCTTGGTCTGTCTTTAGCCCACTTAGTGGTCATTTCCTGCCTTCCTCTGTGCTAAACCTAACAACCTTGTGATTAACAGGTAAAACATATCTGGAACCCTGGTTTCTACCAACCAAAGGGGCAATAATGCCATCAGCATCCGAGGACCAAGAACAGAGGTGTTGCTACACCTGCCTACCTTTGTCTCCACCTGTGCATTTGAAAGTGCCTTGAATTATGTCTCTTCTGTCACTATAAAAACTTCACGAAACTTCTAGCTTTGGAACATAGAATTTGTGATAAACTGAATCTCTGTTCCCTGGGCCGTGGTCACTCATATTGGCCCCAGAATAAACTTATCCTCTTTGAGTTGAGAGCTATATTTTTACACCAACAACCATGATGTGAACAACACTCCCTTGTCCTATGTGCCCACTGTCACAGTGTTCTGCTGGCAATGCATGAGACCACATGACAATAGACTTGTCAGGGACCATCGTCCTTACAGGGATAGTAGAGGTCATTGCCCTAAGGATGTTTATGGAGAGCCCGCCCCTTACTCCAATGTTAATGGATCACATGCTTCGGCTTACACCAGGTGTTAGCTGATGACCTTCAGTTACCCAGGCAGAGTTCCTGCCTACCTCTACCTCCACCCCATTCAAGGGGTATATAAGCTGTAACTTTCACCCCAATAAATGGAGACCTTGACAATAGAATCTTGCTTGGTTTCCTTCCTCTCTCCAGCTCATGTCTTGCAGGTTAGTGCCCCTTCAGGGGACCCTGAATAGCTGACCCACCAAGCAGGGGTTACACAGACTGAACCTTCTGAAAGGATGAGCCAAAATAAATGTTTTTTTCCCTGAAGTTGTTGGTGTTAGGTATTTGATCACAGGTATGCAAAAGCCTCTGGTTTTGAGAACTGGGTAACACTGGGGCCTGGGCGACACTAGCTCAGCGGGTCAAGTGCTCAGAGTGCAAGGCCAGGACCAGCATTTGTGTATGCAGCCTCCATATAAATGTCAGTCAAGTCTAGTGTCCAGCTTGTAACTCCAATGCCCGGGAAGTGGAGATGGTATCCCTGGAGCAAGCTGGGAACTGTGCTGAGCAGACCAACATAGCATATAGCACAGCCTTCCCCACTGGTCTCTGCACACCATGCTTTACAATGGTCACTCTGTGCTTTACCCGTGCTGCTCAGCCCACAGTGGTCCCTCGGGGGCCCCTCTCTAGTGTGGATGCTGGCTTTGCACACACATACCTGGTCATGGGATGAATGTGCTAAAGCTAAGGCACCATCGCAGGAGCTCTGGCTGCTCTGAATTGGCCTGGCCTTGGGATCACACAGGGATCCTCACAAGACTAGCCAACCTTAGGAAAATGACCACAAGACTGGTTAGGATTCCAAGAGCCCTAAAAATAACTGGGTCTTGCTTTCAGAGTTACCCCAACGCAGTAGCGAAAAACCCTTTTTAGACTTGTACAATTCTAAAATAAGTGTATTAATTTATAAGTTTTATGCATACAATACTGAGAACCATGAATTAGACAATGAAAGGCAAAAAGTTTAATAGCAACAAAAAGACCTATAAATGGATATTATCATATTTTCTCCCAGACTCCCATATCCTCTTTTAGTTCCCAGGGATGAGCTCCCACCCTGGAGGTCATGCCCAGAGACTGGGACTGGAGCTTTTGACAGTGAGAATATGAAGTTGTTGCCCTGTTTGGCCCTTGCCCTCATCCTGGTCAGTAATGCCCATTCTCAGAGATACCCTGGCTCTTGGGATCAGAGACCTCAGCTTCCTTTCTCTCCCCGTAACTCCTGACACTCTTTTCTATAGGCTAGGGAAGTTAGGGTGAGACAGCAGGTGCCTCCTGACTCTCAGGATGCTCTGGGGAGCAGCCCCAGACATCAGGGCTGTACAGTTTGCCTCTCAGCAGAGCCGGGTTTGGTGGTTTTTCTTGGAAGTCTGAGCTACGGAGCTAAGCCTGTGTTGAATGAGTGGCCTGTAGTGTTGCTGGAGATGGCTTCCTCACCTATAAAATAAGAAGGTGGGACTTAGCAATTGCTGGGGCCCCTCTTGCTCTAACAAGTTAAAGTTAGGCTTCTGGAAGCCCTGACCACATGCAAGGTGTGGGCCTGATGACAAAGATGAGAAGGAACCAGGGAGAAGGAAAAGCCTATTAAAAAGTTAATCTCCCACTATGTCTTTTTACATGGAAAAAGGCCCCAGGATGGCTCAGCACACACCTCAACCCTGTATGCCTTACAGCCCTGACTCTTCAGTGAGCTCACCAGCACTCTCAGGGGACTAGACCACTGCCTCTTTTCCGAACTTCAGCTTCTTTTGCCAAAAAGACAGGACTGGTCTGCAGGGTTTCCATGGAACTTTCTGGGTATAATCTGAAACATTCTCCTTTTATTCAAAAGAAAAGCTATGTATAATTTTTGCTTATTCAGTAAGTAGGGCCATGCACATTGTAGAAGAAGAGAACTTTCTTCTAATTTCTCTCTCTGGGGGTGGGGAGAAGGAAAGAGCCAGAGAAATACCTGTAGGTAAATCAAGTAGGGGTTAGAGAAAGAGGACTCAGGGGGTAGGAACAGGGAATCTATGGGGTCCAGCAGTAACTGGAGGATCCCAGAGAGGTGTATTTCTCCGAACTTGACAGGGAGGTCATGTGGTGAGCAGCAGCAATGGCCTTCAGGTAGAAAGCTAGAAAAGGAGGAAGTAAGGGAGATTCTCTCTCTCTCTCTCTCTCTCTCTCTCTCTCTCTCTCTCTCTCACACACACACACACACACACACACCAGCAGCTGCCCTCAGGACAAGCCTTCTAGAACACACAACAGCCCTCCAGATGACTGACAGTGTGACAGTCACTGGGGCAGAAGGCGCCGCATGCCACCGTGCAGAAGGGCAGTCAGGAAGGTGCAAAGTGCATTTCTCAGCATAGACCGTGTCAGAAACACCGAACAGTGTCCATAAGGAACCTTGGTAGCATTTGGAGCCAAAGCAGGGGTGTGTCCTGGCTCTGCCACAGGCAAGCTGTGTGATGTTAGACTGGCTGCTTAACCTACCTGGACTTCAAATCGGTAGAGATAATAATACCAGCTGTGTGGGCTATCCTGGGAATAAGAGGTAACAAATGAGGGGTGGCTGCTGCCAATTGGGGGTACTCTGGAGGAGTCCATTAATGCTGTGTTTACAGGCGGGTCACACAGAAATCATTTGCTCAACATAGGCAGTCCTCTGGGGCTGGGGACAGACTAGGCCAGTCTTAGTTTGTATTCCATCATCCCCCACCCCCCACCCCACAGCAGACGGTAAACGTCCCTCCTTTCTGCTCCATTGTTTTCACTCAGCCTCGAGGAGGAATTATTCTACTTTTTCCACAGGCAATAATGGATGGAATGACTTATGACTTACCAGGTATTCCTTGCTCCCCGAGGAAGCGCAGGCCATGTCAATGGAACATTCTAAGAAATGAAGTGGTCTGGGGCTGGAGAGATGGCTCAGAGGTTAAGAGCATTGTCTGCTCTTCCAGAGGTCCTGAGTTCAATTCCCAGCAACCACATGGTGGCTCACAGCCATCTGTAGTGAAATCTGGTGCCCTCTCCTGGCCAGCAAGCATACATACAGACAGAACATTCTATACATAATAAATAAATAAATCTTTTTTAAAAAAAGAAATGAAGTGGTCTGATCACAGGCTAAGGAAGGAAGCTGGGAGCCAGGGTATGTGAAACAGAAGCTTACTGAGAGCCTGGGTGAGGGGGTGCAAGCAGAGGCCAGAGGACGATGTCAGGTGTCCTGCCTTGTCACTCCCCACCCTTCTCTGGAGACTGTGCTGACAGTCAGTGAGCCCCAAGGATCTGATCCCCATGGTGCTGGAGTTAGAAGAGACTAAGGCCAACCTGGCCTTTTACCTGGGTACTGGGGACTTGAACCCAGGTCCTCAAGCTTGCTCTTTTCCCTGTCTTTTTACCCTGTCTCAAATTTGTTTGCATTTACTGAAGCTATTATATAAAATAATGGTGGCATGCCCACAGCCCTGAGATACTGCGACATCAATACAAGGATCAAGACAGTGACCATCAAGTGATTGGCAGGCAAGAGTAGGGCAAATAGCAGGGATGTGCTGGGCAAAGAAACAGCCTGAGTCCTGGGCTGGGTGGAACAGACAGCAAATTTCTTCTTGCTACTCAGAATGATATGGGATTTTTAAAGCTATGGACAGTTTACTTCTGGAACTTTCCATTTCCTTTGTTGAGATCATGTTTGATTTTAGTACCTGAAACTCAAAAGCCGAATAGTTGCTAAGGGGCTGCTGGACTTCTCATTAGCAAACAATAGGATTCCCTTTATCCTGATATGTCAAGCCAGACTGCTCAGGTCCTCCTGAGTGGCATCTCTTACCAGGACTCAGTGTTCCACCCAGAGGACGGTGGAGATGCTGTGATACTGACGCCTGCAGGGAGGCTGTGAGCTCTGCTCACTGGAAAGGCATCAAGCATGCCCTAGCCTAGGATGTTTCCTAAGTAAGTAAGGGCTCCAGCCTTTTCCAGCATCCACGTGGTGCTGCCTCTGAAGAGCCAGCCTGGTTTGTGGAGTCTTACCGTGGGACCACGGAAGGCTGTCAGGGTTCTAGAAGACACTGGTGGTGACGCCCAGAGCTGGGGTGGGAGAAGCTGGCTAAACCGAGTCTCCAGCCCTGAGCTCATTTGCATGAGAATCAGGCCCTTGGTTCCCGCAGCCATACACTCAGACAGGCTGGGAGGCTTGTCACTGCCGGCTTCCGTAACAGATGAAGTGGATCAGCACAGCCAGCCAGGAGCTCTGCCTTCAGAGGGACAACAAGGGGCTCAGGAGTCACTCTCTATAAAACACAGGGATGGACCCAGTGTCAACAGAGAGAATTTTCTAGAACTGGCGAAGGCTGAGCTCTCATCCAAGCATTGGCACTTTGTAGCTGGATGCCCCCCCCCCCCCGCCAGCTAGACATTTAAATTTTCTGTGCCTCAGTATGCTTGATTAAAAATGGGCATGGTGGCGGAAAGAGGGGGCTCTGTTGGAGAGGTGGCTCGGTAGTTAAAAGCACTACCAGCTTTCTTTCCCAGAGGACTGGGCAGGGCACCATTACCTGTAACTTTAGCTCCAGGGAATCTGGTGCCCTTGTCCGACCTCTACAGGCACCAACATACCTGTGGCATACATTCAGACAGACAGACAGACACACATACAAACAGAGACGCATGCAAAAAATTAAAGGCATCTTTTTTTTTTAAATGGGCAAAGCGTCTGTTGGGGTGACGCTGTCTTCTGTGTGGGCTCCCCCCACCGTCTCCATCTGCCCTGCAGCCTTCCCCTTCATCTGCATCTTCCTGGCCATCGTGTCATCTGTCATCTTTGCCATGGTCTCTAGGAGACAGTGGTGAGGAGCCCTGCTCTTGAGAGACAGTAACCAACACCCAGTTGTTGTCGCTATTCCCCCTGAATGTATCACTCCAAATAGGATTTTAAAGTTATTTTTTAATTTTTATTTGTGTGTTTATGCATGTGTGTATTGGGGGTGGTGCATGTATGAGTGTATGTGTTGGGGATGGGGTGGTACATGTATGAGTGTGTGTGTTGGGGGTGGGGTGGTACATGTATGAGTGTGTGTGTTGGGGGTAGGGTGGTACATGTATGAGTGTGTGTGCTAGGGGTGGGGTGGTACATGTGTGAGCATGCGTGTTGGGGATGGGGCAGTGCATGTGTGAGTATGTGTGTTGGGGGTGGGATGATACATGTGTGAATGTGTGTGCTGGGATGGGTTAGTGCATGTGTAAGCATGTGTGTTGAGGGTGGGGCTGTGCATGTGTGAGTGTGCTGGGGGTAGGGTGGGGCATATGTGAGCATGGGTGCTGGGGGTAGGTTGGTGCATGTGTGAGCATGTTTGTTGAGAGTAGGGTGGTGCACATGTGAGTGTGTGTGTTGGGGGTGGAGCCGTGCATGTGTGAGTGTGTATGTTGGTGGTAGGGTGGTATATGTGTGAGTATGTGTGCCGGGGTGGGTTGTGCACGTGTGAGCATGTGTGTTGGGGTGGGGCAGTGCATGTGTGAGCGTGTGTGTTGTGGTTGGGGCGGTGCACATGTGAGTGTATGTGTTGGGGGTGGGGTGATACATGTGTGAGTATGCTGGGGGTGTGAACATGTGTGTTGGGGATGGGGTGGTGCACATGTGAGCCTGTGTGTTGGGGTGGGGCAGTGCACGTGTGAGCATGTATGTTGGGGATGGGGTGGTGCACATGTGAGCCTGTGTGTTGGGGTGGGGCAGTGCACGTGTGAGCATGTATGTTGGGGATGGGGTGGTGCACATGTGTGAGCACGTGTGTTGGGGTGGGGCGGTGCACATGTGAGTGTGTGTGTTGGAGATGGGGTGGTGCATGTGTAAGCATGTGTTGGGGTGGGGTGGTGCACATGTGAACATGCGTGTTGGGGGTGGGGTGGTGCACATGTGAGCCTGTGTGTTGGGGTGGGGCGGTGCACGTGTGAGCATGTGTGTTGGGGGGGGGCGGTGCACATGTGAGTGCATTGCCACAGGACCAGAAGAGTCAGATTCACCTGGCTGGAGTCACAGGCAGTTGTGAGCCATTCCAGCAGGTGTAAGTGTTCTTCATCACTGAGCTGTCTCTCTAGCCCCTATAATAAGATTCAAGAACATATCAACATCTTACACTTCACCAAAATAAAGTCCATGGGAAACTGAGGGGAAACATGAGCAAGCCAGGGTCCAGAATGCCTTTCCCAGGACCCTGCGAAGCCTCTAGAAGTGGATGCTATTCTGTTTCAGACATCTGTGAACACAGAATAGGATCCAAGATTTGCAGGTAAATGTAAGTCAGTCACAAACCAACTGAGCCTCAGAGATGGAAGGAGGCCGAACATCACAGTGGAAGGAAGGCTGAACTTCACAAACCAATTGATGTGAACCTCACAAGCAGAAAGAAGGCCGAACCGCCCAAATGGAAGGTTGGATGGAAGAAGAAGGAAAATAAGAGTGTGTACTTCATATAGAGATGTTTATTTCTGTGTACGGATGTTTTGATTGCATGTATGTGTGCCATGTGCATGCAGTGCCCTTGGAGACCAGAAGAGGGCATCGGCTCCCCTAGGACCAGAGTTTTAGATGGTTGTGAACCACCATATCTGTGCTGGGAATTGGACCTGGAAGCTCTGGAAGAGCAACGAGTGCTCTTAACCACTTAGCCCTCTCTCCCACACCATGAACATTCTTTCTTAGACAACATCTCAAACAGTCCAGATTTACCCTGGTCCTTGCTATGTAGCCCAGGCTTTCTTATTCTCCTGTCTCATCATCCTGAGTGCGGGAATTACAGCATGTACAAACATGCCTCGTTCAAACAATATATTTATGATATATATTTGATTTGCATGTGTGTGTGTGGAGGGAATTTTATGTGCTTCAAAAGAAAGGCAGTTCCTTGGTGGGAGCCCTTGGTTGTAGGACACAGAATTTTCTAAAACTGTTTCTGCTCAGAGCAGCGATGAATAGCTAAGCTAATAAGGCACATGCTGACCAGGGTGTGTGGTTCCCTCTCACCATCCTGGGAGGTACCTCACTTTGCATCTGAGGCTGCGGGACTCTTGATAACTTCCTAGACACCCCTCATGATCTACATGGGTCCCCCGCTTCAGTCCTTCACCCACATAGCACAAAGTATGGCACACATGGGAGAGGGAAGGAGCACAGGCCACGGAACCACTCACCCCTCCCCCATGATGTTCTGAAATCTTTTCTGTCTCCCCCTCAATTCCCGTCATACTCGGAGGCAAACAGCACATAATTGCTTTCTGTTGCTATGTCTCAAATGCTCTGTCAGTTGGCATGCTCCTTCGAGCCCGACAACTGAGAAATAAAGGGAATCGGTGCAGAGGAAGGATGAAGCAGGGGGAGTCCCAGTGGGGTCCCATGGATGGAGCAGGGGGAGTCCCTGAGGTCCTGTGGATGCCTCTGCTGCCTTCTCCCCTCCTGCCTTGACCCTTCCTTATTTATTGCTTGCATGAATGTATATTTGAATTCCTAGATTATGAGGCCTAATGGCAACCCCAACACTCAGGACATGGAGACAAGAGGATCAGAAATTCAAGGTCATACTCTATTATATAATAAGTTTGAGGCCAGTCTGAGCTGTAAGAGACCCTGACAGAAAGGGTTATTAGCATATGTCACTGCACAAAGTCATGGATTCCGAGACATTTTCATGTGTGTCTATATTGTATTCTGATCATATTTCCCCCACATCCTCCTGGTCCTCGCTGCCCGCCGCTGGTCTTCCTCGCTTTCCCTTTCACTTACAGTCGCTTTTATTTTTTTAAACATATTTATTTATTATGTATACAATACAATATTCTGTATTGTATTCTGTCTGTGTGTATGCCTGCAGGCCAGAAGAGGAAACCAGATCTCATTACAGATGGTTGTGAGCCACCATGTGGTTGCCGGGAATTGAACTCAAGACCTTTGGAAGAGCAGGCAATGCTCTTAACCGCTGAGCCATCTCTCCAGCCCCCTTACAGTCGCTTTTAAAGCGAGGTTTTATACATAAGAAGAAACCCAGGATATTTGTTTTTTGGAGTCTCATTTCTTTCACTTCACACGGTGATTTCCAGATCTGCCTTTTCTTTCCTGAAAACAAAAAGGAAACAAACCATGACTCCATTCTGTTTCTACAGCTAAATAGTACTTCACAGTATATATACACGTACCACATTCTCTTTACCAATGCATCAACCGATGGGCACTCATGTCGATCATGACTGTGTGAAATTTATAATAAATGTCTCCCCCTTGGTTCTTAACTGAAGGTAAAAGTGCAGGAATGGTTTGGCATGCACTTGCCAAGATCCTCCCCGGCCCCTCCCCCCCCCCCCCCCCCCGAGTTCTTCCAGTCATAAACAGCTCTGATTTCCCAGCCATTCATCACTGAGTCTAAATTACATTCTCTGTGCCCCGAAGCCTTTGAGAAGACTTAACCAGAATCCCAACTCCGAAGCTTCCAGCAGGGTCCTGAGGAGGCGCCCCTCCTCCCCTGAATCACATCCCATCTCCTTGGGATTGTGGCAGATGTGTCGTTCCCATCCCGTGGGAGGATCGCGTCTCTCTCCACTGCTGTGTTACACAGAGTCAACATTCAATGAATAATGAATTATGGTAATAATAACCAGGGAGAATTTATACCCTGGCATTGACTGAGTCCAAAACAGAGCGAAAAGTCGCTGTAAATTACACCCTGGGACTCGCAAGTGAGTAACGCAGGCACCCTCCCCAGAGACCTCCACACCAGCTCGTTTAAATTAATAAATCCCACTTTCCTTGCTGCCCCAGTAACAGGCTTATTTATGTGTCTACGGATTGGCCAGAATTGCCAAGCGATGGAGCACAATTAGCCAACCTGTCTTCTATAGAGATTTCCTAGGCGCTGCGAAGCCTGTGGACTCTGATTTTGGCTGAATGTAGAAAAAGAAAAACTGAATTCCACCTGACAAATTGATTGCTTTGAAATCTACAGGCTGCCAAATACCCAAATTGGCTTCATTTTTTTTCCCTTTTCACTTACCACTCTTGCCATTTCTAGATCCAAGCCTAACACCCTGGCGCAGGCTGGTCTTTGTAGAAAAATTACTGTCAGAGTTTAAGAGTAGAAGGGACAGGTTCCTTTGATGGGGCCCTGTCTGAGGATCTTTTGTGCTTTGGCTAACATTTGTGTGTGTGTGTGTGTGTGTGTGTGTGTACATGTACATGCGTGTGGAGGCTGAAAACATCAGGTACCAGTCCTCAGGAACTCTTCACCGTATTTTATTTTTACTGGTTTTAGTATGCATGTGTATGTGTCTGGGGGGAAGGGTATACACATTTGAGTCGGGTGTCCATGGAGGTATAAGATCCCCTGGAATTGGAGTTGTGGGAGTTTGAGAGGCACCAAGCACGGGTGCTGGGAACTGAACTCAGGTTCTTGTAGAAGCAGTATGGGCCCTAACCACAGAGCCATCTCTCCAGCCCATACTTTGATCTTTTTTTTTCCCCTACTTTGATCTTTGAGGCAGCATTTCATTGGTCATGAGCTAATCAGCTCAGCTAGACTGGCTTGCCAGTGGGTATCAGGTATCCCCTGTCTCTGCTTCCTTGGAGCCGGTGTTGTGGGCACACACCATCATGCCTGGCTAACACTTAGAGACTGAGCCATCTCTCCACCTCTTGGATTTTTAAATATGCGGCAAACTAGAGGGATCTGAGCTTCTCTGTCTCAGAGTGGTCACTGTGGGGACCCAGGGAGAGAACAATACAGGGTGCTGGAGTCTATGTGCTGTGTGTATCCCTGTGAGAATTACCACAGCAGGCCAGTACACAGACCACTACCAGTACTCTGAGTGGCTATGACGAGGACAGGTTCCAATCTGCCTCTTCTTCAGAGGTGGAGCTGGAGAGTCATTTCTACTCTCACCTCCCAGCCTCATCCTCAGACGACAATCCCTGGTCTGTTTGTCATGCCTACCCCAGCTCAGCCATCGTTAGTATGTCTGGTGAGCCCAGTCCTTCCTCTCATAGTCAGTGCAGACCCCACAATGCCCTCGTGTCAGATAGCAGCCCCAAACTCTGAGTTCCCCAGGCCACCTCAACTCCTGACCTATTGGTTTCAAAGCTGTAGGGCTTCCCAAGACCATAGTTCAGAGGCTATGGGGCAATGTGCATGCAGCTCCACAGATGGTACCTGCATGTCCTTGGAATGTGTCACCCCTTTGGATCACGCTGCCTATCATCAACCATGACGATGTGGAAGCCTCAGTGTCTGGAGTTTGATTGGAATTCTAATATAACCAGTGGAAAAATGACTAATATAACTAATGACTAATGGAAGCCCCAACCATGTGATCATTCTCTATCACATGCTGGGGTGTCAAGTTGAAGAAACACCCGGGCACACAGTAATTGCCCAGTCTGAGTCTGCAGAGAGAATGGACGACCCCTATGGGGTGAGGCTTCTCCACCCAGGCTAGGAAACGGGCTCCAGGGGGCTCTATCTCTGGGCTGGGCATTTGTCACTTATTGCCAGGGCATGGTTTCTCTTCCTGTCTTCTAGTGTGGGAGCCCCAGGTAAGTAATTTACCCACAGGACCCAAAAGGCAGCTTTGTGTTTGCCTGCCTCACATGGAGGAGGAATTCAGAGAACTAGGCCCTATGTCGGAGATGACTCAGGATCTGAGTTAAAATCCTCAGAACCCACACTGGCTTGTGTGCCTCTCATCCCATTGCTGCATGCCAGCCTCACTCCAGGTTCAGTGAGAGACCCTGCCTCATAGAATCATGTTGGTAAAGGTGTGGCTATGATTCAGCAGAGATTCAGAGAGCCAGCCACAGGGATGTGTTCTCTTTTCTCAGGGCCTCTCAGGCTGGGTACTGACATTGTGAACTAGTAATTCTTTGAATTTTGTTGTTGTTGTTGTTGTTGATGATGATGATGATAATGGTGTGTGTGTGTGTGTGTGTGTGGTGTGTTGTGTTGTATGAGTATGTACAGGTGTATGACATTGATGTTTGGATGTCTTCCTCAATTGCTTCTAATTTTTGGAGATCCAGTCTTTCACCAAGCCTAGAGCTTACCACTTTGGCTAGGCTGGTTGGCCAGTATATTCTCAGAATCTACCTATCTCTGCCTTCTCCCAGACATGTGTGCTATACATCCAGCTCTTCACATGCATTTTGGCCACTGGATTCAGCTTCTGGTGCTTACACAACAGACATGTTACTGACTGAGGCATCTCCCCAGAGTTCACTGCTTCTATTTTTGTTTTGTTTTGAGATGGGGTCTTATTATGAAGCTCTGACAGTCCTGCAATTCCTGTGTATTCCAGCCTGGCCTGAAAGTTGCAGCAACCCTTCCTCTCCCTCTGGAGTGTTGGAAGTGAGGACATGCACTACCGCGTCAGGTCTGGAGTGTGGGGAGTGAGGGCATGCACTACCATGACAGGTTAACAGAAAATTTATAGGGATAAGGACTGTCTCCTAACCACAAGATGCTTAGAACATTCTAGCAGAACCGCCACTTCTGGAGTCGCTAGGAGGAAAATGGGCTGGGTATAGTGGGACATGCCTTTGATCCCAGCATTGAAGAGGCAAAGGGGGGCATTTCTGTGAATTCAAGACCAGCCTGGTCTGCATAGTGAGACCCTGCCTCAACAAACCACTACTACCACTACCACCTCCACCACTTCCACCACCATCACCACCACCACCACCACCACCACCATCACCACCACCACCACCACCACCACCACCAGCACCACCACCATCATCCCCACCACCACCACCACCAGCACCAGCAGCAGCACCACCACCACCACCAGCACCACCACCACCAGCAGCACCACCACCAGCAGCAGCACCACCACCAAAAAGTGGCAAGTGATCAAGGTATCTGTCTAATGTCAGCCTCTGGCTTATACACACATGTGCACACACACACACACACACACACACACACACACCACAGTGCATTGTGGTCTAACAAGTTTAAGATGCTGTTTGCAAAGCAGAACTCGACAGTCTCCTCAACACAGGCTGCAGAGGCCCCAGGCTGGGTGGGAAGGGAAAGAATTTCAAGTCTGCAGCTTTTTCTTTCCTTCCCTCCTCTCCCCTGGGGAGCAGAGACCCAGCCTAGATGCTGTCCTTCCTAGAGTCTGACCTTATGCTCAGGTCCTAAAAGGCTAAAAGGTCATCAACATGGTCCCCTCCAACTCCTCGCCTCCCCTCCCACCCCGTTCCTCTTGGGTAAAGGAGAGGAGCCGGCATGGAGCCTCGCTTTCTACAGTAGCACTGGCCCCAGGTGTCTTCTTTGAGAAGCTCATGTTTTCAATTACCTCCTAACACACCTCCAGGGAGCCCAGCCAAGCGTGAGGATTAGTAGAATAATGAGTTTAAATTATTGAGGGTTTCCCCCCAACTCTGTCTTTATTCTGTGGCAATATTGAATCTAATCCAGGTCCAGATGTACTGGGCGATACATGACAGGTTATGGCTAATAAGCCATCTCACTTTCAAATTAATATGCAAATTCCCCTGGAGCTGAGGAGTGAGAGCTGGGGATATCAGGGAAGAGGGTTGTGCATGGAAGGCACGGAGAGGGAGCAGGCATCCAATTCTCAGTCCTTTCCCCTGGAGTCTGATTGGAATATTCCTGAGAGACAGGGAGGAGGAGACTGGGGAAGTCTCCAGGAGCCCCTAGCAGGCGAATGTCTCCCTCTGCAGGGATGCCGCAGGATCTCCTGGTGCTGGAAGAGAAGTCACCCCCACCTTGCTTCCACAGCATCCCGAGAGCAAGGCTATATGACCGCAAAGCAGAAAGCTGGCAAGACTCGGGTGCCAGCAGGAAGGCAAGACTGCTGTCTTCACTGCTAGTGGAGGGAGACGAGTATCGATCCACAACAGTGTTTGTTAATTGTGTGTGTGTGCACGTGTGTGCAGGTACACTTGCGGAGGCTGGGGTTCACACACGCATGCTTACATGTATGAATGTACAGAAGGTCAGAACCTTGTATGACCTTTCTCGGGTCCCATCCACCTTGTTTTTCACTTGCTTTGGGACAGGGTCCCTCACTGGGACCTGGAACTTGACAAGAAGGGCAGACTGGCTGACTAGTGAGCCTCAGGGACCTGACTGCCTCTGTCTCCCCAGTGCTGGGATTGAAAGCACATATCACCATGCCTAACCTTTCAAAAAATAATTTTTATTACGTGCGTGCGTGCATGTGTGCATGTGTTTGGCATGTGGCTGAGAACAGCCTGCAGTGCTCTGACGCAACATGCATCCCAGGGATTCAAACTCAGGTCCTTGGGTTTGATAGCAAACAGCCATACAGGTCTTGTTTGTTTCTGTTTTGGTTTGAGACAAAGTATCACATTGCCTGCGTTGACCTTGAACTCCCTATGGGATGGAAGATGCCCTTGAATTGTTCATCCTTATGCCCTAGTCTATGAGTGTTAGAGAGCCTCCCTCCCCCTTTTTGTGGGTTCTGGGTATCAAATTCAGATCTTCCTACTTGCTCTGCAAACACTTCACTGAGTCACATCCCAGTCCCACTTCATCTTCCCCCACCACGAGACAGGGTTTTCTGTGTAGCCCAGGCTGGCCCAGAACTTGCTTCGTAAACCAGGTTGACCTTGAACTCAAAGATCTACCGCCTCTGCCTCTCGAGTGCTGGGACTAAAGGCTTGTGCCACCAGGCCCAACTTACCTTTTTAACTTGAGACTCCAGTCCTCTATGATGTAGGATTGCCCAACTGTCTATGGCCTAGGACTTGGTCTGAGAGTGCTCCTTGCCAGTAACTGTGGGTGGACAGTTGAAACCATCAGAGAATGACTGGTATGATTAAGGGTTCAGAGTGAGCACATGTTACAGGCCAGCCTTGCAGTATGTAATCCAGATTGGCCACATGACTAATGGGGGAAACTGAGTCAGTCTCAGGCTGCTGTTGTCATAATGATTTCACAAGGAGTTGGGTCTTGGGCTCCTCCGTCTGTGTGGTACTTGCTCTTTCTTTCAGACCCTTCACCTCTGTTTTCAGCAGGGAGCCAGGCTGAATCCCCTGAGCCTTGGTTGAAGGGATCCATGAGTCTCTGTCTGGGGGATGGGTCTAAGTCTTATGGGTCAGATTGATACCTGCCACGGCTCATTAGGCAGGGCTGTCTCAACGGGATTTCTGCTCCGCAATCATTTACTCTTCACATTGGTTTCTTTAATGCTATTTACCCTCCTGTCTTTCCTTCTTCTCAGAGCTGAAATCATGGCTGTCATGATAGACCGTGGGAGGAGGAAATCTGGCAGAGGATGGGGGAGATTTGTCTCAGGATAGATTCCTAGAGCGAGGCAGGTAGGAGGGACTGGAGGGCTCTCACCTATGAACTTCAGCACGGTAGCAGCAGAATGTGTGGCTGCTTCCTTCCACATTTACAGTTATTAAAATGAGTGCAATGAACTTCAGGTCCAGGGCCGGAGAGACGCTGCAGTCAGTAGAAAGCTTGCCATGGACTCAGATTCGAATCTTCAGCGGTTGTGTGATCATGTGATCAAGGGCCAAGAAAGCGAAGACTAGAAGGTTCCCAGATACTCTAGTCAGCCACTGTAACCAATTGATGAGCTACAGTGTCAGTGAGAAAATAGGGTGGAGGGCAACTGAGGAGGGGAGCAGATGCCCCATGGCCCCCAGCTCAGGGACACACATGTGCACACATACATACATGTGCAACTTCAGGTTGTCAGTCACAGTCGCCTTCATACTAGCGAGGAAGCATGTGTGGCTTCTTTTCTTGCTATGACTTTAGTGAAGGGAGGTGGTTCTAGCCTCACTAAGTGCTCTTGGGTAGCACCCTTTCTGGGGCTTGTTTCCTGGTTTGGTCCCGCTCTCAGTCTCCTCTCAGTCTCCCAGGTATACCTGTAGCACCCCCCCCAATAGATGGATGTCCCTACTCCACTAATCTCCCACCCTCTCTTTATATTCGAGTACCCCTTGAGACCACATGCACTGGGGAAGGCTCATGGACAGCTGTTGGGGACAGGAGAGAAGGAGTTGATGGCATCTCGGATGAGTCTAACCATGCTTCCTATCCCTTCCTGTGAGGAGATGTTAACAGGCCCGCCATGGGAAGGTCTCTGTAGATATGCACAGCTTCTCTGATTCCAAGATGGCCCTGTCACATTAGGCAAGGAGGACAGAACCCCACAACATCTAGTGACTTATTTCCTAATATATCTACCATTTCTAAGAGTGCCACCACCTGGGCACCAAGCCTTCCATCCATAAGTCTGTGTGGGGAAGCCAGTTCAGACCTAAGCTATAATACAAACCAATGGGATACACCATCCCCTGGACACAGGCTTATGGAAACCCACAAAGAGGCAGAAGTCTGACTGCTGGCACACTCTAAGGCTGTGGACATGGGCACATCTTTTGCCTTCTCTGGACCTCGTTTCTCCCAGCTGGAAATCGCAATGGTTCAGGGACCCTTTAGTGGCATCTTTAACTCCGCCCTTCCCCTGAGCCACACCCACATCTGTCTTGGGGATGTTCATTCAGGTGAGGAGTTCCCTGAGTCTGACTCCCTCCCTTTGCTCAACTTTCAGGGACATGAGTTTTTGTCCCTGTCACCCCCTTGATTAGTATTGACTAAGTGCCCACAAAAACTTTGCCAAGAGCCTGGCTCTGCCCTCTGTCAGGTCCTGTCAGCAAGAGGAGAGGCCAACGTAGAGACAAGATTAATCGTCCTTGTCCTTTCTCAGCCTGTCCCTGTTGGTGCATGGCACGCCTGTGAGCAGAATGTGCTTAGGAGGAGGCTGGAGGAAGGACTAGTAACTAGGTGGTCAAAGCTTTTCAGGATCCCTCGGAATAACAGAAAGGAAAACCCTGAAGGAAGAGTGGGGTTTACAGCTAGAGAGAAGTAAGTTTGAATGCTGACCATGCTGCTTCTACACTTGATCTTTTGGAACAGATCGATCAAGACCTCGGTTCCCTCATGCGATCAGTGGGGAACCAGCATGCGAAGCTGAGTTCAGGATTAGTAGTTTATAATTCAGCCCCTGTGAATTTGGGAGTGGAGATGGCAATAGTCAGAAAATTCTCCCCGTTTAAGTCACAAAAACCAAAAAGGAATTTCGAAGGCCTGCAAACAAAACAAAGTCAAAGGCAGTGCTAATTAGCGGTGGTGTCCAGAAGGGACAGAAGAGGGAGCGGGGCGGGGCGGGGCGGGGCGGGGCGGGGAGGCGCCGGAGGGGCGGGATCGGAAGCTGAGCCGCAGAGCAGACTGTCTTAAGAAAGTCACTCTTATACTACTTCAGCTCCAGAGGCTAGGAAGATGGCTCCCTTGGCAAAGTGCTTGCTGTGTACGCATGAGAACTTGAGTTCAAGCCCCCAAATGCCACGCGATGGCACACAGGAGTCCAGAAACAGAAGGATCCCTGTGTTCGCTGGCCAGTCAGCCTAGTCAAATAGGTAGGCTCCAGGAAAAGCGAGACACTGTCTCAAAAAAGAGTACAAGGTTGAGAGCAATTAGAGGAAGAAATCAATGGTTGACTTCTGGATTCCACATGCAGAAAGGAAGGAGGAAGAGAGGGAGGGAAGGAAGGAGGGAGGGAAGAAGAGAGGAAGGAAGGGAGAGAGGAGAGGGGAAGGGAAAGGAGGGAAGGAAGGAAGGAAGGAAGGAAGGAAGGAAGGAAGGAAGGAAGGAAGGAGAGGGAGGGAGGGAGGGGGAGGGGGAGGGAGGGAGGAAAGGAGGAAGGGAGGAAAGGAGGGAGAGAGGGAAGAAGGGAGGAAGGGAGGGAGGAAGGGAGGAAGGGAGGAAGGGAGGGAGGGAGAGAGGGAGGGAGGGAGGGAGAGAAGGAGGGAGGGAGGGAGGGAGGGAGGGAGGGAGGGAGGGAGGGAGGGAGGGAGTCAATTCTGAAGACTCCTAGAACCAGACATGGTTCCAGGATCCCTGTCCCTCCTGAGCATCAGAACCTTCACCAGCAACCAAGGAGTGAAACTGCCACCTTGGTCACTGGGCACTACAGGGATGTTTATAATGAGGGCCAATGGCCAAGTGTAGTCTCAGTCTTTGCTTATGAAAGGACCCTGAACCCCAGAGGTGTGGACAATGAGATTTCCAGCTGCTATGACGGAAGCTCGGAGTCTCCAGCTCAGCCTTCTCTTTCCAGCATGTACAGCTTTAACAAGCTAATGGATGATCAATGTGTCTCACCCTGTTTGTCACCAGTAATAATAGTGATGGGTTAGATGCATACTCGAGAAAAAAATGCAATCCATACTTAGTGTTCATTGATTCCTGTAAGCCTCCTTCGTGGATACTGCACATCAAAATATATGGTCAGCATCTCAGATGCTCCCGTGTTTCCAGTTTTCATAGAATACCAGAAAAGCAGAGTCCTGCCGACCCAGTTTCAGCTTCTTCTGCACCACCCTGTATACCTGCATCAACTGCTTCCAACACCAACCCCAGTGGTCCAGCGCCCTCTCCTGGCCAATGTGGGCAACTGCACCCACCTAGATATATAATTACCCATAATTTTAAAATAAAAATAATTAATAAAACTGGAATGCTCCCATAAAAAGTTGTTTACTTCAGCATGTATTTCCTCCATCCACTGCCAGGTGAAAGTTCTATGGTGATATGCAAGAAATTCATCAGCATGGCTATAGGAACTGGCCTTTTCAGGCTCCCTCTCCTCAGCTGCCCAAGGAACTAACTGGGGGCTTCTCCCTGGAAACCTGGGAACCCCTCTAGGGTCAAGTCTCTTGACAACCCTCAGGTAGCTCCTTAAATTAAGATATATGCTTCCCTGCTCTCATATCCACCCTTCCTATATCCCAAGCACCCCATTCCTCCGAGCTCCCCCCGCTCTCCCCTTCACACTTTTCTCTCCCCATCTTCCCTTGGCCCAGTCTTGCCCAACCCTCAAGTTCCCAATTTTGCCTGGCGATCGTGTCTACTTCCAATATCCAGGAGGATTACTATATCTTTTTTTGGGAGTTCACCTTCTTATTATCTTCTCAAGGATCCCAAATTTATAGGCTCGATGTCCTTTAATTATGGCTAGAAACCGAATATGAGTGAGTACATCCCATGTTCATCTTTATGGGTCTGGGTTACCTCACTCAGAATAGTGTTTTCTATTTCCATCCATTTGAAATGACAGAGCCCCACATTGGAGCACCGGACTGAGCTCCCAAGGTCCTGATGAGGAGCAGAAGGAGAGAGAACATGAGAAAGAAAGTCAGGACCGGGAGGGAACCTCCAGCTGGCGACAGATGGGGAAGGTGACTGAGCCCCACATTGGAGCACTGGACTGAGCTCCCAAGGTCCCGATGAGGAGCAGAAGGAGCGAGAACATGAGGGAGAAAGTCAGGAACGAGAGGGGTGCGTTCACGCATGGAAACGGTGGGACAGAACTAATGGGAGATCACCAACTCCAGTTGGAATGGGACTGATGGATCATGCGACCAAACCCGTCTCTCTGAGTGTGGCCAACAGTGGGGGCTGACTGAGAAGCAAAGGACAATGGCTCTGGGCTCTGATTGTTCTTCATGGACGGGCTCTGTGGGAGCCTTCTCAGCTTGGTCGATCACCTTCCTGGACCTGGGGGGAGTTGGGAGGACCTTGGTCTTAGCATAGAGTGGGGAACCCTGATGGCTCCTTGGCCTTGAGAGGGAGGGAGGGGAGGTATGGGTGGAGGGGAGGGGAGGGAAGGGGGAGAAGGAGGGGAGGGGAGGGGGAGGCGGAGGGGCGGGAAGGGGGAGGAGGAGGGGAGGGGGGGGGGAGGGGGGAGGGAAGGAGATGGAAATTTTTAAATATAAAAAAAATAAACCATGAGGAAAAAAAATAAGGAAAACAATTTTATAAAGAAAATAGTCAATGCATTTCCAGCACACACCCAAGTATTTTTTTAATACTTTTTATCTGCCTCTGGTTGACTCCACAGATATGGAGGCAGCTGTCCCAGTGTTTCTTGATGCCAGATAAACTCGTAATGGTCTTGTATAAACCATCAGAGTGTTTCACTCTCTTCTGTGGGAACGACACACTCCCCTGTTTAAAGCACTCATATCGTCTGGTATAAGTAAACACACAGCAATGCTTTCCACGTGCTCGCCCTGAAGCTGCAACACTTTTAATACCAGAGATAGCCCAGGGAAGATTCCACACGTGAAGATGGGCAGGCCTCCTGTTACCTCCCTCAGCAGCGGATGACATTGTTTGTTGACATCGAAAGTTGATATCTGAGTCTTCCAAAACCTAGGCATGAGGTGCCTTCTGCATCGTGTTGATTGCCTTCCACCTTTATTAGTGCTTGGACCTGTGCCCATTTACACACACACACACACACACACACACACCTCTCCTCTCCTCCTTCCACCTTTATAAGTGCTTGAACCTGTGCCCCTTTACACACACACTTCTCTCCTCCTCCTTTCCCCACCCCCTTTTGTCTCTTTTCTCCACCTTCTCTTTATTTCTCTTTTATTTTCTCACTGTAAACTAAAAATTAAAATAGTCAATAATTAGGAGTCTCCTATGCAATAAGTCATTTCATTTACTTTCCTAAATCTATTAGATAAATATTAGTTTTCCCATTTAACACAGGGAAATTGTTCTCCGTGGGCATGCATGTCTTTAAACTATATCTAATTCCTCCATAGCAGAGAAGCTATACCCTACCAACATGAAGTGACTCTGTCTTTCACATGACGGGAATATCACCTGCTCCCTGACACAAAGGACAATGTCTCCTTTTACCCAGCTCCAGGTTAGCTTTACTTTTCCTCACAGTTGAGCCCCACTCCACCTTTACTGTCTTGTAACTTTCATGCTGAAAAACAAATTATGACAAGTACACTATCTTAGATGGCAGGCATCTGCTGAGAAAAATAGGCAAATAAATACTGAATATATTCATGCTGGCCTGGGAGAGATGGCTCAGCAGTTGCTGATTTTCCAGAGGACCTGAGTTCAGCTCTTAAAACCTTAGTCAGGTGGCTTGCACTTCCTGTAACTCTGATTCCAGAATATCCGACGCCCTCTTCTGGCCTCCATGTGCATTGCACTTGTGTGCACATACTCATCCATGCAGACGTGCATGCAGACATATTGTTAAGCAATAATAAAAATAAATGTAAAAATATATATTCGTGTCACAATCCAGAAGGAATACTTGTCATTACTCAGCACACGGTTTGTGCGGCTGTTGCTGTGGTTTCTGACCGACCTCATGTCCCTACTCAGGTCATATCCCTTTTCCTCAACAGGAAGCTCCACCTCTCATGGTCCAAACCATCCAGATCCTCAGTCACTTATTGTTTTGATGATCCACATATGTAGTCCTGTGATGTGGGAGGCTCAAGGTGCCCCTCCCCCGGAGATTGCCTGGATTTCACATAACTCCCATCTTTACTTGGGTGCTCCGTTTTCCCCTTTGTCAGGGCCCAGCACCTCAGCTAACTCATTCTTTGTTGATTCACAAGCATGAGGAGTCAGGGAGTGGCCAGATGACAATTTTGACTTCCGTTTATTATTTTTTTCTAAATTTTTAAAGTCTTCTCTCTCTCTCTCTCTCTCTCTCTCTCTCTCTCTCTCGTGTGTGTGTGTGTGTGTTTTTAGTGGAAACCTCTTGGGTGTTGATTTTCACCTTCCGTTGTGTATTTATTTATGTGTGTGTGTTTCAGTGCAGGGTACCCGAAGAAGCCAGATAGGGTATTAGGTGCCCTGGAGTTGGAATTACAGGCTGTTGTGAACTGCTGTGGGCACTGGGAGTTGAACCTGAGTTCAACTCTGGAAGATCAGATGGCACCCATAACCACTGACCCAGGTCTCCAGCCCCTCACCTTGTTTTGAGACCAGGGTTTCTCTTATTTCTGCTATGTTGCCTTGTAGGCTAGCTGGTCCACAAACTTCTGGGGGTTCTGTCTGCCTCCCATGTGAGCGTGCTAGGGTAACAGATGTGCACAACTACATCCAATATTTTACACAGGTCCCAGGGAGCCAAACTCAGGCAATCAAGATTGCATGCCAAGTGCTTTTGCCCACTGAGTCATCTCCCAAGTCAACCATGTCAGTAACTGGATGTTCAGATGATTCTTGTCTCTGGCTTCCCCAGTGCTACCCACACCCCTGATCAGGAGCCAATGGAAGGAACTGAGAGGAGGGACTGCCGAATGCCCTCTAGGGTGAGGACAGGGTGCTTCTTCACCTGGCTTCTCTTCTATCCAGCCAATTCTGCTTATACTAATAATGATTCGAGACATACCTGCAGGGACTAGAGAGGTAGTTCACTGGTTAAGAGCACGTACTTCTGGAGGACTCAGATTCAGTTTTCAGCACACACATGGCAACACCATATGTTCTCTTCCCGCCTCCATGAGCACTACACACATGCGTGTGCGTGTGCTTGCACGTGTGCGCGCGCGCGCGCGCGCGCACACACACACACCATAAAATAAATAAATCTTTCTTTAAAAGGAAAAGAAAAAGGGACACCCATAGAGAAAGATAGAGGATAGGACTCACTGGGCACACAATGATCAGCCCGCTATGTGTAGTAGCAGCTGAGTACAGCTGCTCAGATATGTGAGCCACAGTGTTAATGTGCTTTCTCAGGAGTCAATGCTAGTTTACAGACAGCATTCATGAACCCCTGGAAAGTCTGGGTGCTTCCCTACCCATTACATAGCCCATCAATCACTGCAACCAGTAACACTTCTGTGGTTACAGTCGGGTCCTTCCTCAACGGCCCAATGCTGTCCACACCAGGAGGAAGCCAGTGGATTTGAAAGATTAAAAACAGATCTATGAGCTAAAGCATAACTAACTTTTTCCCTTTCTGGGATAAGCATCTCAACAGCAAGTTGCCCACACAGGAAAGGGAATTCTGGGAAATGTAGTCCCACTTAGCTCCATCCATTCATTATGAACCTACCACAATATTCCAGTAGCCAATAATGTATGTGGAGAGAGGGAGAAAGAGGAGGAGGAGGAGGAGGAGAGGAGAGGCAACCACCCCAAGCTCTGACATTCAGTAAACATTTTTGCCTTCCTCAAAGAGTCCTTAAGAGAAACCAACTATCCACAGTAGGGTTGTGTGTAAAATTGTACAGGACAAGTCCTAACCAGCTACTTTAGCTGGACTTTTACTTTCTTTTTCTTTATTGTATACAAGTGTGTGTGGTGCATATGCATGTATTTTGTGTGCTTGTAGAAGCCAGAGATATGTCTCCTATCTTCCTCAGTCACTCTTCACTTCATTTTTGAGTCTTTCAATAAGCCTGGAGTTTGGTGACTCAGGCTGGCTGAGATCCTTCCTTCTGCCTCAGACTCACCAGTGTGCTCCTCTCTCTCTCTCTCTCTCTCTCTCTCTCTCTCTCTCTCTCTCTCTCTCTCTCACACACACACACACACACACACACACACACACCCCTGGCTCCTTACACGAGTGCTGGAAATCTGAACTCAGATCCTCATACTTGTCTGACAGGCTCATTATCAGCTGAGCCATCGCCCCCAGCCCGCACCCTCTCTTCTGGCCGTCATTGTCCCAGACCTTATAAACTCTTGCCCATCAGACAGGTGATCCACTCTTGGCCCCCTCTTCTCCCCGCACCCCGCCTTGCTCTCTTTGCATTCTCAAGCTTTCCAGTGGAAACTAAAAGATGCCCAGTTACTGCAGCACCATGGGCTCCACTCACACAAGTCTGCTGCTTACTAAACCCAGTCTAGAAGGGGGCGGGAAGCAGGTAAATGGATCACAAAAATGAATATTGATAATAATGTTTTCAGGGTAATTCAACTGGCATCCATGACTTTCAAATTTTCTTCTAGAGGATGGAAAGATGGCTTCCTGTGTAAAGTATGTGAGTGTGCACGCTTAGTGTGCAAGTAAGAGGACCTCAGCTTGAGCCCTGTGGCGGTTTGAAAGAAAATGGCCCCCAAAGGGAGTGGCACTCTAGGAGGTGTGGCTTTGTTGGAGTAGGTGTGTCGTGGTGCAGGCAGGCTTTGAGGTCTTTCACTTAAGCTTTGTCCAGTATCATATGGCTTTCAGCTACTCCAGCACCACATCTGCCTGCACGCTGCCACGCTCCCTAGCGTGATGGCAGTGGACTGAACCTCTGAATCTGTAAGCCAGCCACTCCAGTGAAATGTTAGAGTTGTATTGGCCAAGGTGTCTCTTCACAGCGATAGAAACCTTAGCTAAGGCAAGCCCTCAGAGCCCATGTGCTGGCTGGGCATGGGAGCACATAGCTGTAACGCCTGCATACCTGTGGCGAGATGGGGGACAAACAGAAGGACTCCCAGAAGCTTGGCCTGCTGCACTGCAGTCTAGAGAAGCAAACAAACAAGAAAGCTAATCAAGGACAAACAGTGGAGGTTGTCCCCTGACACAAGCACACAGATACACACCCTTGTGCACGTGCGTGTGCACACACACACATGCACACGCGTGTGCGCATCTTTCTATTGCTTCTGAACCTGTCTCCGCTAGGATTCATGCAGCGTCTAAGTTGTGCAGGGGCCCTGGAACCCCCCCCCCCCCGTGTGAGTTATGGGTAAGAGAAGCTGTAGCAGCTGGAGACCTGATAGGAAAGTCGCCCATCCCCACCTCCCTCAGACAGTTTGTTTGGCTTTACTCATTAAATGAGTATAATTACACCTTCAGTTGGTTTTTGCACGCGTGGCTTTAATTGGCAGCGTGACTGCCTCTTCTCTGAGCTGATTCACACCACAGTTTCATCAGCTCTCTCTGCTCGTCTCCTCTGATCTCTCAGTTTGGGGATCTGGGCATCCATCTTTTATATTTTATCAAGTCTTCATATATTTGGGCAGCAAATATTTCTGATTGTATTTATCGGCTGTATTTTTCCTTATCTGCTGCCTTCCTTCTGATGTTTATTTTATTGCTTTTTATTGTGCAGTAGTCTTTGGTTTTATGGATCTCTACGCATCCATCTTGTTTCTGATGATAGCCTCCATTTTTAATATTCATAAATTTATTTCCTCCGACGAACTGAGATAAATATTGGCTTCTATTTTCTTGTAGATATTTTTTTATGGATTCGATTTTTATATTTATCTTTGGCCCACTGGAGTCTGTAGAGAGCAATAGCAAAGAGTCAGCCTCGGGTATCAGAGCGATGAGCTCAGGGTGGGGAAGTGCTTGTAGGCATGAGGGCCCGAGTTCAGACTCCTAGAACCCTGTGAAAAGTCAGGTTCCGTGGGCGCCTGGATCCCAGTGCTGAGGAGGTGGACACAGGAGGATCGCTGGGGCTCACTGGCTTAGTTGAATTACTGAGGGGACACTGTGTCTAGGAAAAAGGGAGAGAGAGAGAGAGAGAGAGAGAGAGAGAGAGAGAGAGAGGAGGGAGGAGGGAGGGAGGGAGGGAGGGAGGGAGGGAGGGAGGGAGGGAGGGAGGGAGGGAGGGAGGGAGGGAGGGAGGGAGGGAGGGAGGGAGGGAGGGAGGGAGGGAGGGAGGGAGAATGCTCCTATGCACACGGCTGTCCCCAGCACAGCAGAGGGGACGTGAATGACTTAGGACGGCACCCATCTCCATGGGTGGATTCATAATTTGATAACATGATCGATAGGTTTTGGAAATGCCAGAAATTGGGGCCTAATTGAAGGAAATCGCTCAGGAGGGGTTATATCTTTGAAGGATATATGCCGTTGTTTGTCCTGCTGTGAGGCGAGTCCACCACTAGGTGGCTCTACATCCCATTAGCAGCCACAATGTACTAGCTCACCACATCTGTGCCCAGAAGCCATGCAGCCAAAAGCACAGGGATTGAAGCCTTGGAAAATGTGAGCCAGTGAGCTGGGTGTGTGGTTCAGGTGGCACAGTGTTTGTGAACTCTTGCAGGGGACCCAAGTTCTGTGTCTACGCCCACTTCAGGGGGGTGATTCACAATCATTTGTTAACTGAAGCTCCCAGGGGCCCGGCACCATTTCCTGAACTCAGGCGTTCACTCTGACATACATACCCCTCTCCCACACACATACGTAATGAAAAATAAAACCAATATTTTTTTAAGAGAAGTTTGGGTTAATCCTCTGTTAGCTTGGACCCAACTTGGGCTATGTGAGACCCCTGATACAAAATATAAAATAAAATAAACAGCAAAACCCCAGCTGCCCCCTTTGAGATTTAAGTATTTAGTTTCAGTGACTAAAGGAATGGGTGAGGGTCACCAGCCCACAATTCTAGTAATTAAGGAGACACTCCTGCTAGGGTTTGCAGGGCCCCGAGCACCCTGACAAACCAGCCCCTCCGTGACAGCAGTGGACCAGAATCGATGCTGAGGAGGCAGAGGTGTTTCCTTACCGGACTGCATTTGCCATCCCTAGATGTGACGTAGCTCTCTCCCCTCTCCTTCATGAACATCCTCCTGATGCTCAGTATTTATAATGTTCTTTGGATAAATCTCTGATGGCATGCGTGTGGCTATTCACGTTTTTATCACATGAACGTGCCCTTTGTCTGCACCCTGTGTTCAGCGCACACCTGCTGTAACAACACAACACAGTTGGTTTTAGTGACTGTGTCTTCTACGCTGTGACTCCGGAGAATTTGTTTATTACTGCTAACAATGTTTCAGTTGGTTTCTTTTGATTATTTAGGCGACCAGGAAAAAGGAATATGTGTCTTATGTTCCTTCATATGTTTGAGCCGTTAACAGTCTGTCTCTTACCAGCAGTAATCAGGGTCTTTGCCTCGCTGTACTGAGGAGGGCTCATGAGGAATGCTGGCTGACTCTTTCCTGTTTGCATGCTGCCTTTAAAGAAACAGCCTTAATGGTTTCTCAAATCATAACGTGTCTTGCCCTGGACGCTCAATCAGTGTAAGCTAGAAATGATGAATGATCAAGATAAAACAATCCGCTTCTTAAGGGCTGAGCGACAGCTCGGTGCTGAAGAACACTTGCTGCTCTTGCAGAGGACCAGAGTTTGATTCCCAGAACCTATATGGAGGCTCACAATCACCTGCAACCCTGGTTTCTGGTCCCATGGACAACTAAACATACATGGCACACATACACCACCCAGGCATACGTACACAATGTAAATAAATACATCTTAAGTCGGGTGGTGGTGTCTCATGCCCGAAATACCAGCAGAGGCAGGCAGATCTCTAAGTTCAAGGTCAGTTTGGTCTACAGAGCAAGTTCCAGGACAGCCAGGGCTACACAGAGAAACCCTGTCTTGAAAACAAACAAACACCAAAACAAACAAAGAAACAAACAAAAAACACAACCCTTTAAAAATAAATAAAGCAAAACAATCTACCTAATTACAAGGAACTGTATACAGATGAGTTTAAAACCATTTAGGGAATGCCCCTAAATGGGCAGACAAGAAAACAGCAAGGAAACCAGAAATGCGCGGCTCCCGTATAAAAGCCAGCAAAGAGAGCATCGCAGGCAGGAAGAGATCTCTGGCTGGGGAAGTACATGGCTAAGGTGACTTCGTAGGAAAAGCCGCGTTCCAGCTGGCTTCCACTTCAAATGTCCCGAGACTGCGCATTGTCGCCAGGAGCGGGCATGGTCTCACCCCCACCGACGCACATTCTTCTCACTCAGTTCCCAGGCCGGAAGTTAGACACGCCCCTAAGTACTCTCGCTTGTTTGCTCTAGTCGATGTTTTTGTTGTTGTTTGAAATATTAGGATATTTTTCTGGAAGTTTTCTTGTCTTTTCATGAGTTTGTGTGGCCAGCTATGCCTTAGTTGTCCCTTTTCATATATATTCCGTAAACACGTACCTGTTAGACCAATCGCCTCCATAACCAGGATCAAGAATCTTCTCCTGCCGGCGGTGGTGGCACACGCCTTTAATCCCATTACTCTGGAGGCAGAGGCAGGTGGATTTCCATGAATTTGAGGTTAGCCTGGTCTACAGAGCTAGTTCTAGGACAGCCAGGACTGTTACACAGAGCAACCCTGTCTCAAAACCTCCCCCTTCTCCCCAAAAAATTATCTTCCCAGGAGATACTTAGGGATGAATGGGGATGAAGTGGCATCATCTGAGTATCCTGGAGAAGGAAGAACAAAAATTGGGTTTGTTTTTGTTTTTGGTAAATATCTTATACATGTTTATTACCTTATATTTATAGAACTTCATAGTAATGAAGTATTTTCATTACTAATGAAAGAAAATAATGCTATTTTCATTCAATAATACCATGTTATTTGACCATATTCACCCCAATATCCTTTACTGTCCCCCAGAATTGCTTCCCTTGCCCTATCTCTGCCTGTCCTGTGTCATCTGACATGGCAGGTCTCCCTGGGCAGCAAAATGCCAGGTTTTCCCTGTCTTCATCATTTGATTTCAGTTTCCCTACTGACTGGAAGCCACCCAGAATTGTCCTTAATCTGGCCCCATAGGCCTGGGCTGTGGGTCTGTGGCAGTTAGGGGATCAATTAAAAGAAAGAGAATCCTTCATTAATTATCTCTTTTAGATGTGAGCATATGATCCTCCTATGCTCAGCCTAGTGGTCCAGGGTAGAGAGAGTGCCTTTGACAAAAGCAACCCTCCTGGAGCAGAGGAGGGGTAGGGAGTGGGGTGTGGGGAGGGGAGAGGAGCAGGTGGCTTAGGAAGCCTGAAAGGCACGGATCCCAGGGGGCTGGAGGCATGGATTCAATCTCCAAACTCCTCTGGTGTATTTAATCTCTCAAGATTTCAATCAGGCAGCCTGTGCCCGACCGGTTCCACAGATGCCGAGAAGCCATGGTGTTTCCCCTTGAGTGGGTTGCTCATTTCACACACGCCAGTCACTGCCTCTGGTGGCCGCCTCACAATGCTCCACTGCTCTGGGTCCCCCACAGCACGTATCTTCCCCGAAGTCCCACTCCATCTCTGACCCCACTGACCTTGTTAGTGTCCAGCGGTGGGCTAGGAATGGGAGAAGACGGCAGGACTCAACAAGGTAGCTGTTGATGGGAGGAGGAAGATGCGTCCCACAGACCCAATCCTCAGGCCCTTGATCAGCCCCAAGGAAAGACGAAAGATCTCGACTCTTCCTTATGCCTAGCACAGCCATAGGAATTTTATACACGTGAGGTCATTTCATCCTCTCTTCTTTTTGTTCATTTTTTTTCCAAGGAGGGAACTGAATTTGACAGGAGTTGCCCAGGGCAACACAGCCAGTAAGTTTGGCACAAGATCAAAGACAGCCTGAGTCCAAAGCCTGTGCTCTTGCTACGTTACCAGTCAAGTGGAGGGTTAGGGAATGTTGATGAGAATGTCTATAGGGTTGATTCTCCCACTGATGGATGAAAGGGTCTGGGGAAACTGAGGAGGAGGAGGAGGAGGAGGAGGAGGGGAAGGAAGGAGTGGGGGAAAAAAGAGGGCGATGCTCTTAGTAGCACACCTGGGAAGCCAGTCCAGATGGAAGCTCCTTAAGGTCTGCTGCCTTAGTGGGAGAAACATGGGCCCTCATGTCACATGCTTCCTTCTGAGGTCCCAAGAGGCACACACCAATCAGGGCAAAGAAATAGAGTGTCTTGGTCTCAAAGCTCATTTTATCCACACCAAAGCAGAGCTGCAGGCAGGCTGGCTGCAGAGGGTCCTCCTCGTGTGCGCATGCGTTAGAATTTATCCGCACTCATTCACCTCACCTGATGCGTTTGCAGGCTTCCTCTGCGTCAGTGTGATAAGTCCCCTTTAGGGTTCATCTTGCCACCTCCTCCGTCCTGTCCTTGTGGAGCCCTGATAGACAGTACTCCTCTCCGACGGGACCCACTCATGGGGAGGGACAGACTGATGTCAACCACCCCTACTTCCTGTCTCCCTGACAGGGATAGCTGGGTTTTCATCCAGCTCAGCTTCTCCTCTGCCCAGCCCCATTCTCGCCCTCCTGTTTCCAAGGTATTGTCCCCAGAACACCCCAGCTAAGCCCCTCAGAAGCTGCTCCCCAGGAGAGTTGTCTAGAAATAGATCTGTATCAGGAGCCCCACTGCTCTTGGAGCAGCCTCCCCACCCTTCACAGCCAGGCACTCTACGTACCCAGAAGGCTGCAGATCAGAGAACACCCAGTGCGAAGAGAAGATGAAATGGTACCAGGACCAAAGGCACGGCATGAAAGAATACCCCCCTCATCTCTGCCTTCTTGTTCACAGAGTGGTTCAAAACGTAATGTCTGGGGACACGTGAGACGGTTCATCAGGGGCAGGTGCTTGCTTCTTAGCTGACAACCTGATCCAACCCGTGGGACCCACGTGGTAAGAGGAGATGTGATTCTCACAGCAGTCCTTCGACCTCACGTGTGTGCCATGGTGACTTTTCCACCCCTGCCTAACGGATGAATGAGTGAACAAAATATCTAGTCTAGGAAATGCCTGTCTAGGCCGGTTCCTTTTCAGACATAGAGAAAGCCCTGCCCCCCAGTCACAAGGGGATGTCCCTAAGAGTGGGCTCTCCTGTGAGTACCTTGGTATAGTGAGGATAACGAGTTGAACTAGACACACTGCAGCCCCAAGGCATCTGATGGTGACCTCTAACCAGCAGAGTCAGAGACTTGAAGTTGCTCTTCCCTGTGGGAGGGGAGAAGGACAGCCCCCCCCCCCCTTATCCCAGAGATGGAGAATTACAGATGTGCCCACTGTGGTTCCATTTCCACCACAGCTGTAGGCTGGCTTAGTAGTCAGTCTAGACCCTATGTCAAGGAGACAGCCAGGCACAGTCCCTATTTAACCCCAAACCTATGTCTGCCTCTGCCCTACTCTACCCAGAAGGGGGTGCTGGGTACCACAAGTGACAGGATGACCGCTGTTTCCTGTTCTGATAGGTTTATGCACAAGTGTGTCAGGTGCAGGGTGGAGACCCACAGCAATGAGACCAAATGTTAGGCAGCGCCTCCCTTCCCACTTTCTCCCTCCAGATGCCCTCCACATGGCTGCCAGATTGCTCTGGTCACAGAAGTTTCTAGCAGCCTGCAGAAATAGGGCTGTCTTGATCTTAGACCACGTGCTTGACCCATGCCCCATCCATGGAAACCCTCAACTGCCCAGTCACATTGGGACCATAATCTGTCTCCCTCACCTGGTTCCTTCATTCTTGGCTAGTTGGGCACTGGGCACCTGGCCTTTAGCCCTTGGTTTGTTTTTACAACTCAAGCATGCTAAATAGATTATGGAATTAGACACACAGTCTGCACGCCCATATTGCAAACTGGCCATGCAGTGAGCTGAGCATCTTGGAACTGCCGGGGCTGACAGGCATCGGGCTTTGGCACAGGCCCCTCTGTGGGTGTCATGTGGCTTCCAGAAACCTTTAACTTTACATATGAGGACACAGAGGAACCTCTTCTGGCATTGGGGTGACTGCAATGAATCCCCATTATAGGAGTGCCATCTCCCAGACTGAGGTCCCCTGAGAACAACCATGTCCTCCTTAGCCCGGGCCGTCTGAGAACATTTTGTGTTCTGTTGTGTGATATTTTGATTTCTGGCAATAAAGTTTGCTTAGAGTTAGAGAAATGACCAGTGACCTCCTATGTCTTCCATTTCTCCATCCAAAAGGGCTGAGATCCTCTTTCCACCCTGCCTTACTGTTTCCTGTCTCCTATCTGTCCTCAGTCCTCCAAAACCTCTACAGTTAATTTTGATCAGCTAGTGGCTACCTCCACCCTCTGACTCAAAACGAACTTTATTGTCAGAATGAGATCAAAGTATCACACAATGATGTCCCCCTCATCCTGGAGATCCCCCAAGGATAGGCTGTGTCCCCTCAGTCTGAGGCCCCATAAGGATACCCTCAGGCTGGTACTGAAAACAGGCTGTGACCATCTTAGACTAGGGCCCACTAAGGACAGACTGTGTCCTTCAGGCTGGGGTCCTTCCTGCTCTCTTCCTTCTCAGATAGCCTCCCTCTTTCACATAACCTAGGAGCCCCAGACAAATTGGAGCAGAGCGGGGTACTGAAGGCCAGAGAGTGGGTCCCAATACAAAGGAAAAGACAGGGGTCTTGTTTTCTGGTCCACCGAGTTGTCTGTACATGTATTTCTTTCTGGGCATGACTGTGCGGATACACCCATGTCTGCTGAACCTCATGCTCAACCTCTGCTCTTAAGGTCCGTTTGCAGAGTCCTTCTCCTTCCCCCACAGGGCTCCAAATGCAGGAGTTCTGAAATGAGAGGCAGAAGATAAAGGCGACCTGTGAGCTTAAATTCAAACCTGCTCATCACAGCCATCAAGCGTAGATCAGCACAGTGCTCCCTGCTCTGCAGTGTTTACATTGTGCTCCCCACTTCACAGTGTTAATGCTGTGCTCCCTGCTCTGCAGTGTTCATGCTGTGCTCCCTGGTTGTGCTCCCTGCTCTGCAATGTTTATGTTGTTGTGCTCCACACTCTGCAGTGTTCACGCTGTGCTCCCTGCTCCCGGTGCTCAGTCTCTTGTCATTCCTGTCCTCCTGCAGGCGATGAAGTCACAAGCTCAAGTAGGTGACATGATTTACTCAAGACCACAAAGCCAGCAAGTACAAGGAAGGCTTGTAAGCCCACCCCACATGCTCTACCCTGTGTGATTGACATCTCCCGTGTACCACAGCCAAGCCCAGCACACAGGAACTAACAAATGATCCCTACACTAGGCTCCAGCCACTCCTAAGCTACTCTAAGTCCACACAGAAGCCAGAGTTGAACTGACTTCTGAACTCTAAGCCCTTGACCTTGTGAACAGTGATTTTATTACTTGCTAGGGAGAAGGACCTGGACTTGGTGGTTTACAGTCTTTAAAAATTTGGAGACAAGATTGGAGGGGTGTGGGTGTGTGGTTCAGTCAGGTAAAATCTTCATGTGCAAACATGAAGACACAAGTTTGATAGCCAGAACTCACCATATCAGTTATTTGTTGCTATGATAAAGCACTAATGGAAGAGCTTGTCTGGGCTTATGGTTCCAGAGGTGGCACACACAGTGGAGGGAGAGGCAGGGTAGCAGGAGGAAGGAGCAGGAAGCTGAGAGATCATATCTTCAGCCACACAGAGCAGAGTAAACTGGAAGTGAGCTGAGGACATGAAGTCTCAAAGCCTCTACCCACAGACAAGCTTCCTCCAGAGGGAGGCTGCACCTCTGAAGGTTATCTAACCTTCTCAGACAGTGCTATCCACGGGGACCAGGGCTCAGACAGCTGAACCTCCTCAGACAGAGTCATCCACAGGGACCAGGGCTCAGACAGCTGAACCTCCTCAGACAGTGTCATCCACAGGGACCAACGCTCAGACAGCTGAATCTTCTCAGACAGAGTCATCCACAGGGACCAGGGCTCAGACAGCTGAACCTCCTCAGACAGTGCTGTCCACAGGGACCAGGGCTAAGACAGCTGAACCTCCCCAGACAGAGCCATCAACAGGGGACCAAGTGCTCAGACAGCTGAGCCTGTGGGGATAATGCTCATTCAAACTACCATAGTACTTCAGGAAGCCAGGCCCTGTAATGTGCACCTGTAATACCAGTCCTGGGAGGCAGAAAAAGGTGTGTATTTAGGGCTTGCTGACTGGCAGCCTAGCTAATCAGTGACTCCCAGCACAGTGAGAGACCCTGCCTCAAACAAAACCAAACAAAAATCCAAAGTGGACAGATCTTGAGAAATAAACTTGAAGTTGACCTCTGGTTTGTGCATTCATGCATGCACATGCACATGTACACACACACACACATACACAGAGAGACAGAGAGAGAGGCAGAGAGAGACAGAGAAAGAGCTTATACAGATGATAAAAGGTTTCTTGTGAATTATTAAGTAACCTATGTTTGACATCTAGTAAGTGGCAGACAGGGGATCTGAACCATTGATTGTCTAGTTCCCAAATCTTAGATCCTTCTAGGACACACAGCCTTGCCTGTTGGCGGTGGGAATTTTCCAATGAGGCAAAGGAGGAGTCCTAACTAGTTTTCTGGTTTTGTCACCTTGACACAAGCAAGAGTTATACTTCAGTTGATACCTCCTTCGGATTGGCCTGTGGGTTAGCCTGAGGGAGATTTTCCTGGCTGATGTTTGCTGTGGGAAAGCCAAGGTCCCTGTTGGTGGTGCTGCTCTGGTCAGGTTGGTCTGGATGGCATAAGACAGTGAGATGAGCAAGCCAGGAGGGAGATCCTCTGCTCCCACGCCTGCCTTGACTTCCTTCACGATGGACCGGATGGGCATGTGAGCTGCAGGAATCCCGTTCTCTCCAAGTGTCCTTGGCCGTGGTGCTCTAGCCCAGCAATAGGAACAAACTAAGACAGTGGCCCTGTACCTCAACTCCACCACATCCCTTTGCTCCTCCACAGCTGAACTCCCCTGGGCTGAGTCCCCTGGGAGAAGACACTACAGACAGAGCAGAGCCCGAATGAAAAGGCAGGAAGGGTTTGCGCGGTCCCTAGTAATGAAGTATTCCCCACCTTTCTGCTTGCCTCATTTTCTCCCCGTCAATCTTCCTGGAAGGCTGGATGCCTACAACTTCTCATGGGGCAGTTGCTCCAGAGAGCAGCGCCTAGGGCTGTTCACATGACTGGCTGTTCAAAGACTCCATCATCCTGTCCCCTTGAGGGCAAAGAAAAGCAAGATGCTACTGCTCAAATCAGGTCCATTTCAGATTTCATTTTCCCTGAGAAAATGGAAAATGTTGGAGAGAGGCTTTGGGGTCAGCGTCCCCTGAGATTTCTACAGAGCCTCAGCTCCCTGAACTAAACTTAAAATGTATGTATGTATATATGTATGTATGCATGCATGCATGTATTTATTTATCTGTCTATCATGGGCTGGCAGGTATATGAATCTGTGGACACATGCCATGCCCATGTGTGCAAAGCTTGCAGGAGTTGGTTCTCTCCTTCCGCAGTCAGGCTTAACAGCAAGCCCCTTTGTCCACCGCGCCATCTTGCCAGCCCTTTGACATGCCAGTCCTTTGACTGCTCTTTATGCCCCTACTCTGTGTTTGCATTGCTCATGTTTCTCCCTGAGCCCGGCCCGAGCATCCAGGTATGCATGCCTGTATGCATTGGTTGGTGTCTCTCTGTTCATTTCCCTGAACCAGAGTCAGAAGATTCCAGCAGACAAACGGGTATGTCTAGCCAAATCCTGCACATTGGCCTGGCCCTGGACACTCACTTCTATCCCATCTCCCAGCCTTTAGCAAGATAGAATCAATAAATGGGGAAGGGAAGCTGTTCATTTATACTAAGCTGAGATCCGTTTTTCTAAGGTTCCGCACAATCATCTTTTATGAGCTATAGTAAAATCACATGTTTATATAGTCTCTCTCCCCAAGTCCCAAACATTGTAGCAACATTATCTAATGGAACACCTGGGGTTTGAGAAGCAGAGCCTGCACAGCCAGCACTGGCGTATGCAAACACTTCTGCATTTCCAGATGTATCCATTTCCTCTTCGCAGGAGCAAAAGCTCATTGGGAAGGTGTCTCCTTCCCCCGTTGCCTACCGCTGCCAAGCCCACCCCCAGGAATACACGTGTCTAAATGAACAGATCCTCAGAATTTTCAACAACATGGAAGTCATTTTCGGATTTCTTTCTGCGTCTCCCGGTGGATGCCTTTAGCGGAGTGTCTGAGAGGAGCCAGTGCTGACTAAGATCAGTCCCAGGGTTTGATCATGGCTCATGCCACTATGCCCAAGCTCTGACCTGGGCTGAAGCTTTCACTCCCTGTGTCTGGAATGTTTTAGGCTGCCAGGCCCTTTCACCACACATACAAACAGGCGTCACATCTCAGTTCTCCTGGCTGCCAACCCCAGATCGCACAGTTAGTAAGGGCATAGCTGGCTTGTTCCTTCCCGTTCCCAGCGAGTCCCCCATTTCAATTCGCCTTGCACATTTTAGCCTCGTAAGTCTTGCCCCACACTCTGCTTGGCTGAATGTTGCTCAGGGCTGCCTGCTGTCTGTGGTAGGCGTAGACAAAACACAGGGAAGCCAGCAGGGTATCTGTAAATACAGTTTTCTTTTTTAAAGTTTTACTAAACCACATCTGCACCCATTTGTTTACGCAGTGCCTTTAGCTATTATCCAGGTCTGCCGTGACGGACTTCAAAGCCTCAGCTCATCATCTGGTCTTCATAGATGGAACTTGCTAGCCTCTGTATACACAACAAGGCCTGCTTCCCTTAGCCCAGCATGCAGTCTGTAAGGCCTGGCTCCAGGGCCTACTCTTCCTGCCTGCTCCCTGTGTGACCCTCTCCAGTCCCATCTGGCTCTCATGGATGGCTGCCTGCCTGGCTCTAGAACCAGTCTGTTCATGCTGTAAAGACAAGCCTTCATAAAACAGCTTCTTCTGCCCAGAGTTCTGTCCATTATGTGAAAGCTTCTGGCCAACCCTCACCAATCACTCAAAAGTCTCAGAAGGCAGGACCTGTGCTGTCCCTTCCACACCTGTCCCTCACGCCAGCTGTCTCCCTCTCCAGTCCCTGCTGATTCAAGCGCGTCTACTTTCACACATCCTCTGAAGCCTCACATCTCACAAAGAAGCTGGGTTTTGATGGCGTTGAAGGATGGTGATGGTGGTGGTGGTGGTGGTGGTGGCGGCGGCGGCGGCGGCGGAGGCTGCGGCTGTGGAGGCGGCAGCAGCAGCAGTGGAGGAATCGATGCACACAGCAAGAAGTGAAGGCAGGCTGGCAACATTGCTTTTCCCTCAGGCTGCTTTACCCTGGGCTGCCTCTAGAGAGCGCTGCCCACATTGGAGGAAGATATTCCTCCCTCAGCGAGTCAGTCCTTCCTGGAAATGTCTCACAGAAGGATGCTAGACTTGAGTGTCTTAGTTGATTCCAGATCGAGGATAGTTGACAGTTGACAGTCAAGATTAACATCATGATATTTTGGGTTTTATTTGTTTATTTGAGACAGGGCCTCCTGAAGGCCAAGCTGGACTCAAATTAGTTGTATAGCTGAGGCTAGCCTTGAACTCCTAGTCTTCTTGCCTCCACCTCCCGAGTGGGGGGGCACAAGCAAACACCCCCACACCAAGTTTTCTGCAGTGTTGTTGCTGAACCCAGACCTCATGCATGCAAGGCAAGCATGCCACCAACTGAACTACATCCCAGTCTGAGTCTTAGCGTTTTGTCTAACATTGTATTTGGTGCACAGGAGGACAGACGACAGAGTGTGCCTCCCAGAATCTGCCTCCATGGCACGAGGATGTTTTTTTGAGCCTAGTCGTTTTTAAAGCAGCAGATAGAAGAGAAACTGAAAGTGATATGGCATTATCCTTGTAGACAAGATATTTACAGTCATGCAGAACAGCGCACACCTTTAATCCCAGCACTCAGGAGACAGAGGCCGATCTCTCTGAGTTCGAGGCCAGCCTGGTCTACAGAGTGAGTTCCAGGTCAACCAGGGCTACACAGAGAAAGCCTGTTTTCTGTCTCAGAAATCAAAACCAAAACAAATAAACAAAACAACAAAACCCCCAAACAACGAACAAACCCAGAACATCTGTTTGTAAGAGATACATAATAAAGCAGCAGTGGCGGGCCCAGAAATAAAGCAGCCATATCATTCCCGTCAGGACGTGCAGCTCATTAGGCCTTGGCCAAACACACTATATAGGGAAATCTAAATGTGGTGGGCCTTACCGGACAGGGAAGGCTTCCCTTTCGCCCCTGGAGAGGAACATTATTCAGAGTGAGAATGAGAGAGACGGGAGGGCAGAGAGCCACCATGAGAAGGATGACTGCCCCGGACAGAAGACCCTTTGCAGCAAGAGCCCCCACAGAAAATCGCCGAACACATACCCAGGATAAAGGAGATAGCAGACTTCTACGAGTGTTGGGTAGCTCAGCACAGTCTGTGTGACAAAGAGCATGGAGGAGCCAGTTTCTGTAAAGTGAAAGCTGTCGGGTGGTGGCACAGGCCACTTCTTAAGTCTGTCATTAGAAGGGAAGGCTGCAGGGCCTTGAGGCGGCTGGCCACACTGCGTCTGAAGCCAGGAAGAAGAGAGCAATGCTACCCAGGATCAAAGCACAGGGCAGGATGCTGCCATCCTCTAGGGTGAGTCTTCCCATCCCAGTTAGCCTGAAGATGGTTTCTCAGAGACAGCCAGAGGCAAGTCAGCAGTATTAGCCGCCACACACAGCCTTACTTCATTCTGCTCCTATGAGCCTCCCTGTAATTTTACATTTCTTTTTCTTCTTTGTTTCAGCAAACAATGTTCTAAACACACACACACACACACACACACACACACACACACACACACAACGTTATTTTGTGTCTGGGTGTTTTCCCTGCATGTATGTCTGTGCACCACATGCATGCCTGGATCTCCTGGATATGAGATTACTGTGGAGGGTGCTGGGATTCAAACTCAGGTCCTCTGGAGGAGCAGTCAGTGCTCTTAACTACTGAGCCATCTCTCCAGCCCCAGATAGCGGCATTTAAGTCAGAAGTCTTAGCTCCAGATTAAAACTTTGGGTTGTGATCTCATATTGGAGTAACTGAATGTGAGAATTTCACGAAACGTAGAAATAGTAAAAAGGTTTCTGAACGTGTGATGATCAAAAATTAATTTTGAAACTAGATAGATGGCTCAGCAGTTAAGACCTTTGCTGCTCTTGAAAGAGACCTGATGCTTTCGCGATGGTGGTGCACGCCTTTAATCCCAGCACCTGGGAGGCAGAGGCAGGCGGATTTCTGTGAGTTCGAGGCTAGCCTGGTCTACAAGAGCTAGTTCCGGGACAGGCTCCAAAGCTACAGAGAAACCCTGCCTAAAAGAGAGAGAGAGAGAGAGAGAGAGAGAGAGAGAGAGAGAGAGAGAGAGAGAGAGAGAGAGAGAGAGAGAGAGAATCTTGTGTTGGGTTCCTAGAACCCACATACAGCCGCTCACTGCTGCCTGTAACTCTGGCTTCAGGAGATCAGGTGCCCTCTGCTGGCCTCTTTGTGAAACTGTACATATGTGGCACACAGACATATTCATGTAAATAAAAAAATAAATTTCAAAACCAAACATGTAATGCACCTAAAGTGTTTCTGTCAGCACTCACCCATGCTGTTTTATTCAATGTCACTGTAGCCTTGAATCTGAACACAGAACGAATGTGTATAGTGCACACTGTCACATCCTGCGGTGCCAACAAATACTTCCCCAGACATGCCGGCTCAGATTAAAGGCTATCTTAAAGCACGTACTACAGTATACAAAATATTTATTTTTTTAATTTTATACTCATGAATGTTATCATATATGTGTGTGTCACATGCTCAGTGCCCGCAGAGGCCAGCACAGGGCACCTGAGTCCCTCAGGGATGAAGGAACCAATGGCTGTGTGCTGCCTCGTGTGTGACAAAACTTTCAATGTTTTCCTACAACGTTCTTCCAGATATAAGCATCAGATGTCTTTGGGTTGTGTGGTGCTAGAATGCTTTATTTTAAAAATTGCCACTTGGGTTGCTAACTTGCATTACATTAAAAAATTGTTAAATGAGTTTTGGCTTCAGATTAGAACAGAATTTCCAGAAACTTCTATGATGGCTCTAGGCACACTTCTGCCACTTTGTACTATGTATTTATGTGAAGTGGCATTCCCAGCATTGATGATTACAAAATCAAAATATTGATCAACCCTGTAAAACATTGAAGATACGTTCTCGGGGAATTGAATATTCAGCCAAGATTTAATTCTGCATGCAGAAGGAAAGGAGAACTTCCATGTCATTAGTATGCAAACTTGCTTTTGTCTTAATAAATGGCAAAATTACAAGCAGAGAGAGAGTTGTTCTGAAATAAATTCTCTGCAAATTATTCAGCGTTGCTTTTGTGCCGCTACTCATTTCTCTATCCCTGTGATGACGTAAGACCTCAGGCACAAGGGGTCACGATTGGTATTGTGTTTGTTCACCTACTCATTTCTCTATCCCTGTGATGATGTAAGACCTCAGGCACAAGGGGTTGCAAGCAGAAGACAGTCAGAAGCCCTGGCTGAAACCCTTCTATTTGAGAGTGATTTGTTTCTCTGGACACCAGCACACACATGAGCTTTCCACGACAATGAATTTCAGTTTGCTTTTTTCTTGTTATTGTATCTTTAGTTAGGAGACTCCACTGAGAGCCCAGTTAGGTTGGAGAACATTATTCCTTCTGGCAGTTCATGCTCAATGCATATTGAATGAAGTCATGAGAACCAAAGCCCCCTCCTAGCTTACCCTTTCTGTCCTTTCCCTCTGCTGTGTTCACCAAACATCTCCTTCCTCGCTGGTTAGCACAAATCTCGTGTGGCCCTCCACACTGACTGCAGCCTCTTCTCATCCAGCCTCAGCCCCCCGCCCCCCAGCTCCCACCTACATCATTCTGCGTGGCTCTAAGGGACTGTCTTCCCTGCTCTGTCACACCACTGAACTGAGCCCCGAGGGCATTTCCCACCTGTCTAGTGGGAAACTAAGTCTTTTGAGACCAGGGAACCTTTGAAATACAGTGGCTTATTTAGTTAGCTAGAGAGGCAACCAGGGCCAGAACCACTTTGGACCAAGGCCATCTCTGTAATGAAAAATTGGGGAAGAAAAGCACAAATTCTTTACAGAGAACCTAAACAGGCCAAAAATAAGGAGAAGAATGTGAGTCAGGAAGTACTTACGTGCTTCTGAGCAGGTTGGGGTGATAGCCATGTGCAGGACCCCCTTTTGACTGTCACTCTTGAACCACATGGGCTGGGGATGTGGCGGCCGGCATTGGCTCATTTGCTTGTAGCTGGTAGCAGGTTGCCTTGTCTTACCCACACCTCCCCTCCCCACCGTCCCGTCCATGTGACTGCCTTTAGAACAATACAGGAACTTCCTCTTGCCACTAGCACAAGCAGGGACTGTAGCCGAGAGTTTTGCAGCAGAGTTTAATTGTTCCCCTGGGAAACAAAAAAAATTCCTAAACTCCCTTTATCTTTTTGAAGGGTCCATCTCGCCCTTGGGGCCCCATCATGCTGTCTGCCGTACAGCACTCCCAGTCGCCTCATATTATAGCTGGGCATCCTCACCCAAGAGAAGGAGACCAGGGTGAGCTCTTTATGAATTTGAAGATTTTATTGAGCTACATAGACCCAGCCAGGGGCATGCACTCTTGACTACAGGACTAAAGTGGGTCCCAAGCTAAATGAGCAGGGCATTTAGAAAGGCACATCTTGTGGATAGAGCTGTGATGGCTGTCAGCAAGCATGACAGGATATGGACTTTGAATAAGAGTAGGGCACAGTTGTGTCACCGAGGAGTTTCTGTGTGATCTGGAGGGGAGCAGAAAGCCTTGTGGTGACAGGAGCAGACAGTGGTGGGTGATAGTGGGCTCTGTAAAGTCCCATGCATACCTGAGGGTCAGGCTGACCTCAGTTTTAGCCCAGGCTGGGTCAGGATTTAGCAAATAGGTTTTTCTTACTTTAGTTTCAGAATTGAAGGCTCTCTTCCATCTTGACTTCTACCATGCTATCTGTTGGCAAAGGCTGCTTGTTTGTTCCTGGCTGCTCAGACCCGAAATAATCACCACACAGAAACCGTATTATTTACAACACTGCTTGGCCTATTAGCTTATGCATATTTCTAGCTCATTCATATATCTTATATAAACCCATTTCTAATATTATTATAATATTATTATTATTTTTTTTTTTTTTGGTTTTTCGAGACAGGGTTTCCCTGTAGTTTCTAGAGCCTGTCCTGGAACTAGCTCTTGTAGACCAGGCTGGCCTCGAATTCACAGGGATCCGCCTGCCTCTGCCTCCCGAGTGCTGGGATTAAAGGCGTGCGCCACCACCACCCGGCTCCATTTCTATTATTTTATATTTTACCATGAGGCTCATGGCCTACTGTCAAGGGTCCAATTAACAGCTCGAGTCTTTCTCCTCTGGTGGTTTCATGGCATCTCCTTGACTCTGCCTTCTTTCTCCCAGCATTCAGTTTAGTTTTCCCCGCCTAGATCTACTCCGCCCTGTCTATACGCCCAAGCAACTTCTTTATTCATTAACCAATAAAAGCAACACATAGACAGAAGGACTTCCCACACCAGCTATTCATGGAGGCTATCTCTTCAAGTGCTCTCTCTTCAGGGCCTCATCATGATGCCTAAGGCCGTGAACCTGCAGCTCTCTGAGTTAAGGTCCTTTGAGGGACAAGATTATCTCAGCTTCCTGTCGACAAACATATTTCATATTATGTGTGATAATACCCTCAACCTGGGAGCCTGATAGAGGCAGGCTTATCCAATCATCCAACATGTGTGGTTTTGGTCTTCACTACTTCTGAATCCTTGTCTTCATGGGACTCACTTTCTCGTGACAGAGAGAGACAGGACAGCACAGCAGGAGATCGGTGCTTAGTGATCTCATTCCTGCAGTGCGCCCCTCACCCGTCATTTTACCACATAAGCTATAGAACCCGGAGACCAGACTCACCCTCTTCTTTCTTCCTCTCAGAAAGCACTTGAGTTTGGGGTCCAGTCCTAGCCTCTTCTGTCCTCTAGGACACAGAGGATGAGAGGAAGCCACATGGATGGATTAATGAGATGTGACTGATGGAAGTAGCTCCAGACCCAAGGTCCATATAGACGCAGCCCCGTGACCCTGGCCAAAGTGTCTGCCAATGTTCCGACACATAATGTTAAAAGAAAGAAATTAAAGTTAAAATCATAATTTCCATATAAATACAAAATAAACACAGGTTAGATTTAACTCATTACATAATAAGGGAACTAGTAAGGTGTGTTTGGAGACAAGGAGATGTAGGTGTTGAGTGGCTAGTTCCTGAAACATCAGTATCTAGAGGGGTGCAGCCCTTTGAAATAGAAACCCCAGATGCCAGACATGGATCTACAGGATTTAGTGTCTGCCTGGTGGGGTTTTCATCTTGCTTTGACCCAATCTTTCCTCCCTGTGGCCCCATCCCCCCTTCTTGGAATGGTCCTGTGCTGTATGCTAGAAACGCAATTTTAAAAATTGTAGGATGTCATAGTTAAGAGATTGTCATGTCTCATCTAAGAAGTTTTAGACTGTCTCGTGTGTGTGTATGTGTGTGTGTGTGTGTGTGTGTGTGTGTGCGCACGTGCGCGCGCGCGCCTTTTTATTTGGAGGCTTGAAGGTAGGGAGGGTCTGAAGGGATCAACCCCATCTGATTTCCTTGGCAGGGCAGATCTGAAAGCTGGACTTCGGAATAGTGTTGACACTATTAGAGACTATGGGGACTTTTGAAGTTGAACTACAAGCATTTTGAACCATGCGGTGAGTCCAGGGAGGCCAGGGATAGGATGCTGTTGTGTGACTGTGAACTGTCCCCCATAGACTCACGTGTTTGAACACTTGGCTACCAATGGTGATAATGATTGGAAAGAGGGAGCCCTGCAGGGTGGGGGACATCTACAGAAACTAACTTGCAAGGCTGGGGAAGCCCAGAAAGCAATGAGATCTACAGCTCCATAAGGACTCTTCGGTAGACTGCCTTCAGGTTGTGCAGGGAGTGCCTGAGAAAGACCATGCATGGGTCTTCACTCACGCCAGGGTGGGCCTTCTGGAGATAAAGCTGCCTCCGAGCCACCCACGCTCTTGTGAGTTACCCCAGTAAATTCATTGCTTCATCAAACTAGAATATAAGTTCATTATTCTGATCTATCTAGGGTGAACACATTTTTTTCAGATCTCTAGAAAGCAGCACAAAAACAGGTGATCAAGAAAACCCAAGTCGCTGCAGAACTATCTGGGATAGGGCTAAGTCCTGGGCGGGACTGCTGTTTCAACTGCAGATGCAGCTCTCTAGCTCCTACTTGTTTATTTCTAATTATGTGAGTGTGTCTGTGAGTGGTGGGGTGTGCATGTGAGTGTGTCTGTGAGTGGTGCGGGGTGTATATGTGAGTGTGTCTGTGAGTGGTGGGGTGTGCATGTGAGTGTGTCTGTGAGTCGTGCGGGTGTGCATGTGAGTGTGTCTGTGAGTCGTGCGGTTGTGCATGTGAGTGTGTCTGTGAGTGGTGGGGTGTGCATGTGAGTGTGTCTGTGAGTGGTGGGGTGTGCATGTGAGTGTGTCTGTGAGTGGTGGGGGTGTGCATGTGAGTGTGTCTGTGAGTGGTGGGGGTGTGCATGTGAGTGTGTCTGTGAGTGGTGGGGTGTGCATGTGAGTGTGTCTGTGAGTGGTGGGGGTGTGCATGTGAGTGTGTCTGTGAGTGGTGGGGGTGTGCATGTGAGTGTGTTTGTGAGTGGTGGGGTGTGCATGTGAGTGTGTTTGTGAGTGGTGGGGTGTGCATGTGAGTGTGTCTGTGAGTGGTGGGGGTGTGCATGTGTATGCGAGTGCTGTGGGAGCTAGAGGAGACACCAGATTCTTTGGTTACAGGTTGTGAGCTGACTGGTGTAGGTGCTGATAACTAAACTCAGTCCTCTGGAAGAGCAGTATTTGCTCTTAACTCCCCACCCCAGCCAACTCCTCAGCCCCACCCTAGTATTGTTTTTCTCTCTCAGTTGTTGACTTCCCATTCTTTTCTAGACTTTGATTTTACATAGATGTTTTTTGGGTGCCGAAGGACCATGGCTTCTCCCAAAAGACAGAACCTAGAACCCATCCCAGGCTATGGGCGAGGCAGGACCAGCTGACTGCAGTCGGCGCAGCCCTTCCCCCAGCCCTTCCTGCTTGCTCTCAACTCAGAGACCCAAGGCTTCCTCCTCTGGGACCCCTCACTGTGTTCTTTTCTTCCCAAGCAGAGCAGAACATTTGTGAATTAGAAAAGCTCCCAGGGCTAACCCTCACCTCTTTCCTCTTCAGCCTTGGTCGGCTAACTGACCAATCAGATCACCTCACTTTTCCAATTGTAGATAAAGTTTTCCAGAACAGTAGGGTGTGTGTTTGGGGGTACCTTTGCAATCACCATCACTGGAGAAGTTGAGCCATGGTGCAGGTCTGGGCAACGGCACAGCCTTAGCCTTCTCCAGGATTCGAGACCACACACTTCAAGGGAATCCCCCACTTACAGCCACTACCACCTCCACCTTCAAAGATATGAAGGGCTTCCCTCTCCTGATCCCCTCCTCACCACCATTAAATCTATGTCACACCAGCAGACAAGACAACGTGGCCGTTGTCTTATTAATTCTGATTTCCCATCTTTGTGTCAATTAAATGTTTCCACATTCCCATCTACCAGCTTGATGAACAATATTAGTTCAAAGTATTAAGGGGAAAGTAATTAAATATTTGTTCTGGGGTAATTGTATATAAATTGCATGACAATTGAGTTGGTGGTGTAATTAGTGAATCTTAACTGGAGGCTCATTTACAATCAATGTTTAATTTACTAACAACTGTTTTGGCTTAAATGTGAATTAAACGCTTGTCATTGGCCACCCACACCCATGGCTTTCAGAACCTGCCCTCTCCCAGGCTGGCTGCTGTCAGTCAGAGGTAAGGGTCTCCAGTGAGTGCTGAACCCTCTGGAAAAGTCAGTCTTACTTCTGCAGGATAGGAGTGTAGCAAAGAGAGGTGGCTAATGCATGCCGAGGCTCGTCTGTGGCCAGGGTGCTGTGCTAAGTGGGTAATGCACATAGATAATTCATCCAGACCCAGAAACAACCCTATAACCAGGAGCTGATTTATCATCTTCATTTTATAAAGAAGAAAACTAAAGTTCAGAGGAAAAAGGAACTTGGCTTAGGAGTCCATGGAGTCAGCCAGTAAGGTCTATCTACTCTCACAGTAGTTTCCAGCCCAACTCTCAGCTATTCAAATCTTTCCATGAGTTATCCTATTCGGCTTGAGACCCTCTGTACAGATGACTTCTTGGCCGTGACCTTTCCTGACTTGTCTCAATTCAGGAGCACTCACAACTGTATCAGTAAGTATGAGTTATACTATGTCGCTGTAACAAATGGTCCTGAGGTGTACATGGCTTACAACTGAGGTTTATTTCCCCATAATGTTCTATGCCCAGTGGGGCAGTTCTGGTGGTTGTAAACACATATTATGTCCTGCTTGCTGGACCTTCCAACTACCCACTTGAGCCTCTTCTCTAAGCTGTCTCCGTCGTGTGAGTCAGGTTGGCAGAGAGAGCCAACAGCATCAGATTCGCTGTCTCTACAAGGAGAGCTGGCTCGGAAATCTTGCCTGGAAGCAGTGGGGTTTCTCTGGCTCAAATTGGTATCTGAAAGCAAGTATGTAGAGAGCCCAGAATTTCAACAGAGCAGGGATTTTTTTTTAAATCATGCTTTAGGAGGAACTCCCAAAGACACATAACAGGTCTATCCATGAGGTTGGGATGAATTTCATTTGCCCTCAGGGGTGTGTGGAACAAACATCTCAAACAGCAAGAGAGCATACCATAGGCCCCAGCACTTCACCCTGGCCTCTGCTGCTCTGGGCTGAATTCTCATCACAGGGTCATTGGGCTCCCTTAGATCTGCTCCAGGGCACAGCCGTCCTGTCTTCTCAGTGCAGTCCCACCTGCAGGGACAGAGCAGCAGACCATGATGACACCCGAAGTCCTGGAAACAGGCAAATGAACAAAAGTGTTCATTTTTCTTTCCTATTTGCCTCTCTGCATACATGTATTCATGTGTATACCTATGTGCATGAGTGTGTATGTGCGCACACGCATACCTGCACACATGTGCATGCACACATGGAGACCAAAGGTTAATGTCAGGTATCATTCACAGTCACTTCCCACCTTACTTTTTGAGATAGGTTCTGTCACTGAACCTGGAGGTCACCTACTCAGCTCTGCCGGCTGGTCATTGACCCCCTAGATCCCCTCCGTGCCCACCTCCCCAGCACTGAAATCACAAGCATAGCTCATCACAGCTGATTTTTAAAAACAAATTAGAAAATGCAAATCAAAACAACTCTGAGATTCCATCTGACACCTGTACGAATGGCCAAGGTTGAAAACACTGATGACAGCTTATGCTGGAGAGGACGTGGGGCAAAGGAAACACTCCTGCATTGCTGGAGGGGAGTGCAAGCTGGTACAGCCCCTTTGGAGATTGGTATGGCAATTTCTCAGAAAATTAGAACAACCTTCCTCAAGAGCTAGCAATACAGCTTTTGGGTATATAACCAAAGGATTCTCAATCATACCCCAAGGACATGTGCTCAACTATGTTCATAGCAGCATTGTTTGTCATAGCCAGAACCTGGAAACAACCTACATGCCCCTCTACCAAAGAGTGGCTAAGGAAAATGTGCCACATTTACACAATGGAGTACTACACAGCAGAAAAAAATAACGACATCTTGATATTTGCAGGCAAATGGATGGATCTAGAAAACATCATATTGAATGTGGTAACCCAGACCCAGAAAGACAAATACAATATTTAGTCACTCATAAGTGGCTTTTAGACATAAAACAAAGAAAGCCAGCTTACAATTCACTATCCCAGAGAACCTAGACATCAATGAGGACCCTAAGAGAGACATACATGGATCTAATTTACATGGGAAGTAGAAAAAGACAAGATCTCCTGAGTAAATTAGAAGTATGGGAACCATGGGAGAAGGTTGAAGGGGAGAGTAGAGAAAAATGTATAACTCAATAAAATCAATAATTAAAAAACAAGTTACATTTTATTTATTTTTATGTGTATGAGCTGTGTATGCGTGGGTATGTATGCATGTGCACATGTGGAGTTCAGAAGACAACTTCTGAAGTCAGTTCTCTGCATCTACCATGCAGATCCTGGGGATTAAACCCAGGTCCTCAGGCATGGTGACTGCCAAGCAAGCTCTTTACCGCCTGAGCCACAGGCCCTGTGAGCGTCCATTTAATTCCCAGCACCTCCATGTGTCACTTCCCAAAGCCCCTTCCTTCTCACCCCTGCTCTAGATCCCTGGCTCCATCTAGATTTCCCTTTGCATTCCTCTTACAAGGGTCCAGTGGTTTCTGCTGTCCCGCAGAGAGGCAGACTCTAGGTTCTCAAATGTGGTCGTGACCCACACAGGGGTCACATATCAGATATCCTGCATATCTGATATTTACATTATGATTCACAACAGTAGCAAAGTTACAAATATAAAGCAGCAAGAAATAATTTTATAGCTGGGAGTCACAACAGCATGAGGAACTGTGTTAAAGGGTCTCAGGAAGATTACGAACCACTGACTTAGAGAGAAGCATCTGTCTGGTCCAGATGTCTGCCTTGAGGGTAATAATGATCTCAGGACAGAACAAGACTGTGGATTGTCACCTGTGCCTGCTCTCCAGGGTGAGTGTGAGGGAGAAAGAACAAAGGGCCTGAGACTCAGGATTCCTGATCGTGCCTCTTCCCTTCACTGTCTCAACACTCTCCGACAAACCGCTCACCCCACTTCCCTTCTCATATTCTCCATCTGCTCCACAGTCATCCCATCCTTCCTTCCTGTCTCCGCACCGTATCCCTCCTTGTTAAGAATATTGTAGGAGGACTTTTCATCGAGACCTTCAGCTCCCCAATGACATGGAGACTTATTATTAATTATGAAGGCTCGACCCTAGGTTAGGTTTGTTCCTAACTAGTTCTTACAGCTCACATTGACCCATTTCCATTAACCTATGTGCTGACACATAGCTCGTGGCTGTAACCTCTCTTCCTGCATGTTTTGCTTGTTCTGACTCTCGCTCTGTATCTCTGCCTTCTCTCCAGAATTCTCTCTGCCCTCCAAATACTGCCTACCTATTGGCCATTTAGCTTTTTATTAAACCAATCAGAGTGATGCATCTTCACGGTATACAAAAAGATTATTCCACAACAGAATATTCTGGAAGACACACAATAGATGCTCTACCATTGTTCCGTAATCAGTGAATCTGATATAGAGGATGAGGTTATGCATTCCTATGGGATTCCACTTCCAGGCTGTTCTGGGGACCAACAGGGCATACATATGAACTCAAATGGCAATAGATGTGCAAGTGATTTTCTACTTAATTGACAAACTAAATGCAGATAAATCACCAGGAGCAGATGGCATCCACCAGAGAGGACTAGAAGAACTCAAGGGTGAAATTGGGGGTCTGTGGGCCAAAACATGTAAGTGCTCATTACAAAGGGATGCAATGGTCCAGCAAGCCAGAGAAGCTGGCTAGGCCTCTCACGGGGCCTGGGGGTACTGCTGACTGGGAAGACTGGCTGGGAAGTTGGGCCAGCTGACCAAGTTTAGAATAAGGACAAGTGCTCCACACAAAACCACCATTTGGGGAGAAGCTTCTTGGTTGCATAGAGAAAACATTCCTGTTTCAATATTCTAGAGCTCTCTATGGGAGCATATGCAGACAGAGGCAAAGAGGAGTCAGGGGAAGACATGAGTCTAAACTCTGATTCACCTACCAAAAACAAATGCACACAAAATCAAGTCATTTTACTAGCTGTTTTAGAAGAAACTCTCATTTAAAATGGACAAGAATATACAGCTAACAGTGATTTATAACCATAAAGATTGCAATGACCCCAAAGACTTCTTTGCACAGATTACTTCTGCTAGACAGACATGCAGTCAATCTGCCTCTCCTGTTTTATCTTTGACCAGAGAAGCTTTCTTTTAAAGGTTATCTTACTTTTTATTTATGTGCATGTGTGTATAGTTCTCATGAAGGCCAGAATAGGGCATCAGATCCTCTGACGCTAGAGTTACAGGCATTTGTGAGCTGCCTGACATAGATGCTGGGAATTAAATTTCCTCTGTGAAAAAAGCAGCTGCTGAGCCATTTCATCATCTCCCAGAAAGCTGTTTCAGAGGGCGACAGTTAATGCAGAAACTCATAACTGGTCAGCATGCTGAGAAGTACCCATTGAGTGCTCTAAGCTAAGCAAGGAATCTACAACACCCTCAAAGTTCTATACACATCAAAGAATTGGGGGCAGGAGGACTGGAAGAGACTATATACTCATCTGGCAGGGGAGAGTCCATGATCATGATGGTGGTTTTCCTGGGGCAATGTTTATTCATTGTATACTGGATGTGTTGCCATCTGTTGTAGATTATTTTAAGATGTGTTGTTTTGGTTATGCTGTAGAACATTAGTTTAATGATGCAAAGATGTGCTGCATTCTTTTATGTTGCCTTTGTTTAACTCTGTGAAGCTGTGTTACTGTGCCTGTCTAAAACACCTGATTGGTCTCATAAAGAAAGGAACGGCCAATAGCAAGGCAGGGGATAGGAGAGCAGGGCTGGCAGGCAGAGAGAATAAAAATGAGGAGAAATCTGGGGAAAGGAGACCAAGGAGTGAGAAAAGAAGGGACCAGTCACCTAGCTGCACAGCCAGGCACAGAGTAAGAACCAAAGAAAAGATATATGGAAATAGAGGAAGGTGAAAGCCCAGAGACAAAAGGTAGATGGGATAATTTAAGAAAAGCTGACCAGAAACACGCTAATTTATAAGGATAAGCATTTATAAGAAAGAATAAGATTCTACGTATTTATTTGGGAACTGGGTGGTGGGCCCTAAAGAGCAGAGACTCAAAGAGTAAAAACCAAAAACCAAAAAAACAACCAACTACAGATCCCCGAGAGTTCTGCAAGGGCAGGAAACTTAACTGCATAATTTGTGGTAGTGGGGAACTGCATTTGTGCTCTCCCCTAAAAATGAATGAATGAGTGAGTGAATGAATAAATGAATGAATAAAAAGGAAGGAAAGAAAGACTGTCAGAGCAGAGGGAGGACCATGAAACACTGTCTTCTGGGCATGATATGGCCCCTGCAAACATGAACACATAGCATCTGTGACTTACTGTATAAGCCATGCAAGTGTCACGCACCCCCTCTACACGCATGCATGCACACACACATGTGCACACACACATATGTACACACACGCACATAGGAAGAGAGAAAGTTGGGAAGAAGTGGTCAGCTGCAGTGAGTGTGACGGGGCGAATGTGATCTCAGTTTACTGTACACAGGGAGGAACTAACAAAAATAGTCACCTTTGATTTGGTAGCACCGAGGGTTAAACACAGGGGCTAACACATGCTAGGCAACTGCTCTACCTCTGAGAGACATCTATCCTCAGCTCTCGTTTTACCTTTGAGACAGGCTCTCAATAATTGCATGGGCTGGCCTTGAACTTGCCAATCCTCCTGTCTCAGCCTCCCGAGGAACTGGAGATACAAGGCTTGAACTGCCAGGCCCACCTTTCTTGCAAAATTATCTTAAAAAGTTGTGAAATTGAGAGAAAAATGTTTATTAGTCATCATTTGAAAAATAGCACAGAAAAAAATAGAATCTAAAAAATAGACCTGACAGAAAGCAGAACCAGGAGGCTGCCTGCAATCTCTTCAGTAAGACACTGGAGGCCTTGGTCCTCACAGATACCCCTTTCAGGGATCTGTTGTAGTAATTGTGAGAGAGCAAATTGGCCAATGACCCATTGTCACAATAATGGCATAGGAGAACCCATCCAACAACAGAGACACAGAGCCTAGCGTGGTTTAGATGGTAAAGGTGCTTGCCAAGCATAATAGCCTGAATTTGATCCCCAGAATCCATATGGTGGAAGGTGCAAATAAATTCCATAAAGCTGTCCTCTAACTTACACATGCCATGGCATGTGTGCACATGTATACACATTCATATAATAAATAAATGTAAACAAAACGGGGCCAATGATGTATTGCTATGACAACAAGCATACATTGGTTATGTTACAAATGGAACCAGTTATAAGCAAAGGGCTTTGTTGCTATGCAGGCAGATGGGCCTCTCGTCAAGGCTGGGCTCGGCTGGTTAGCTACCACCCATTCCCCATGTCTCCTTGTCTTCTCATGGAGCTAGCAGGTAGCCTGGTGGCATTCTGTAGGTGCCAGTGCAGGCTGTGTAGAACTATTTAGAACACACAAGCTTTCTCGAGGCATGTGATCTGGCAGACGATTTTTGCCATTATTCTCCAAGACAAAGCTGATAAATGGTCAGTCCCAAAGTCTAGGGTCGAGGCAGTTTGCCTGCCCACAGTGCCAGGGGACGGATGCTTGGGCCATCATCATAGTCAGCAACAGAGCAACCTTACCTCTGCCTGAGGCTGGGATTGCTTTTAAGCAGTGGTAAGAGCTAAGTTCTATGCAGAGAGTGTGCTTTACAGGGGAGACTCACCTGCGTGCACAGGGAGCAAGGGGCAGGAAACTTCGTGATTTCATCTGCTGGTCTTAGACTCATTAACAGGCTTTGAACAGTGAAGGGGTAGGGAAATGTCCCAGTCCTTAAGAGTGTACTTGCAGAAGACCCTAGTTAGGTTCTCAGGACCCTTGCTGAGTGACTCACAGATGCCTGTAACTCCAGTTGCAGGGAATCCGATGTTCCCTTCTAGACTCTGCAAGCACGGCACACACACACACACACACAACCACACACACACACACCTACAAAATAATGCAGAACAAATCAATCTTAAAGCTTATTTAGGCTTTATCCCAGCCTCCAGACCCAGCAGGCACCTTGCCAGGGAAACAGGTAGGCTGCCTGCAGATCCTCACCTCTCCTCCTGCTCCTCCAGACCCAATCCCCATCTCATCCCCAGATCTGTAGCTGGACACCTGCTGTGGTCTCCCTTTCCTCTCTGACACCATCCCCAGATGAATCACAAAGACCTTTCCCTCCACCCTTCCTTCACTCCCCCCCCCCCCCCCCCCCCACTCATCCCAGTATCCCAGACTGCAACACCAGCAGACATTCCCTGGGAATACAGCAGCCGAGCAGGCCAGGGAAACAGGGCTGCAGAAAACTTTGTACCAAGCAACACACAGCCAACACTCTCTCCAAACATTTAGAAAGGAATCAGGAACCAAGGAACAAAACAGCTACCCAACCAAGACAAACCCAGAAATCAGCACTAGATCTATATTCATCCGAATACCCAGACACCAGCATAAGAACACAGTCAATAACAGCTGGGACAATAAATCTCCACTAGAGCCCAGCTAGCCTACCACAGCAGGCCCTGAATATTCCAACATAGCTGAAGGGCAAGGAAAAGTCCTCAAAACAGTCTTATGAAGAGATATGGGTTCTTAAAGAGGAAATGACGGAATTCCTGAAAGAAATCCAGGAAAACACAAAGAAACAATGGAAGGAAATGAATAAAACTGTTCAAGCCTGAAAAGAAATAGAATCAATAAAAAAAAAAAAAATCCAAGCAGAGGGAATTCTGGAAGTAAAAGATTTAGGAATTTGAACAGGAACTACAGACGAGAGCTTAACCAACAGAATGCAAGAGATGGAAGAGATTCTCAGGCACCAAAGATACAATAGAAGAAATGGCTACACCAGTCAACGAATATGTTGTATCTAAAAACTCCTGGCACAAAACATCCAGAAAATCTGTGCCATTGTTAAAAGACCGTATCCAAGAGTAATAGAAATAGAGAAAAGATAAGAAATTCAGCCCAAAGGCCCAGAAAATATTTTCAACAAAATCATAGGAGAACATTTTCTAACATAAAGAAGGAAATGCCTATAAAGGTACAAAAACCGTAAAAAATACTAAACAGATTGGGCCAGAAAAGAAAGTCCTCTTGGCATGTAACAATCAAAACAACATACAGCACAAAGAAAGCATGTTAAAAGATACAAGGACGACAAAGAAAGTGACGCATAAAGGCAGACTTATTAGAATTAACTGGACTTCTCAGTGGAGACTATGAAAACCAGAAGGGCCTGGACAGATGTGATGCAGACTCCAAGAAACCACAGATGCCAGCCTAGGCTACTATACCTAGGCAAAACTCCATCAATTACCACAGATGCAGAAAATAAGATATTCCACGATAAAGCCAAACTTATGCAATATCGATCTACAAACTCAGTCCTACAGAAAGTGCTACAAGGAAAATTCTAACCTAAAGGCATTAACTACAACCATGAAAACACAGACCAAATAAACTCAGACCAGCAGAATCAAAAGAACGGAAATACACACACACACACACACACACACACACACACACACACACCGCTGCTGCTGTCACTACCACCACTACCACTACCAACAACAGAAGCAACATTGGTCATTGATATCTCTCAATATCAACGATTTCAATTCCCCCCTCCCGAAAGATACAGACTAACAGAATGCATGTGAAAACAGGATCCATCCTTCTACTGTGTCTAAGAAACACACTTCAACTTCAAGGATGGACATTACCTTGGGGTCAAGGGTTAGAAAAGATATTTCAAGCAAATAGACCTAAGAAGCAAGCTGGTTTAGCTTGAAAAAGATAGACTTCAAACTAAAATTATCAGAAGAAATAGGAAAGGACACTACATACTCAAAGGAAAAATTTACCAAGAGGACATTTCAATTCTTAACATCTATGCCCCAAACAAAAGAACACAAGTTTGGAAAAGAAACATAGCTGCAGCCCAAATCACACAATTACCCACATACATTGTTACTGGGAGACTTCACTACCCCACTCTCAGAGATGGACACGTAATCCAGACAACAATTCAACATAGAAATGCTGGAGACAAGAGACTTTCTAAACCAAATGAACCTAACAGACATCTACAGAACATTTCACCCAAACTCAGAAGAATTACCTTCTTCTCTGAACCTCATGGAACTTTCCCTAGAACTGATCACATTCCTAGGCACAAAGCAAAACTCAACAGAAAGAGGAAAATTGAAATAACTCCCTGCATCCTATCTGACACCACAGATTAAAGCTGGAGATCAACAAGAGAAACAACAGAAAGCTTATAAACTCATGGTTCAATAATAAAAATCAATAAATATAATCCACCATATAAACAAACTGAAATAAAAAAACCCACATGATCATCTCATTAAATGCAGTAAAGGCCTTTGTCAAAATTCCATCATCCCTTCATGACAAAAGTCTTGCAGAGATTATGGGGCATACCCAAACATATAAACATCATTTATTACAATTCCATTAAAATCAGGACTAAGACACGGTGTCTATTCTCTTCATACTTACTCAGTATAGTACTTGAAGTCTTAGCTAGAGAGAGAAAAGTAGAAAGGAAGAAGTCAAAGTTATCTTCATTTGTAGATGATATGATGGTATATATAAGTGATCCTAAAAATTCCACCAGGGAATTCTTACAGCTGGTAAACACATTTAGCAAAGTATATAGAATACAAAATTAAGTCATAAAAATCAGTAGCCCTTCTATACACAAATAACAGGCAGACCAAGAAAGAAATCAGGCAAACAACGTCTTCCTCAGTAGCTCCAAATAATAGAAATGCCTTGGGAGTAACTCTAACCAAGCAACTGAAAGATTTATATGAATAAAATGTCCAGTCTTTAAAGAAAGAAATTGAAGATATCAGAAGACAGAAAGATGTCTCATCCTCGTGGATCAATAGGATTTACATCGTTAAATTAGCCATCCTACCAATAGTGATCTACAGATCCAGTGCAATTCCCAACAAAATTCCAACACAAATTTTCACAGATCTTGAAAGGAGAATTCTCGGCTTCATACAGAAACACACACACACACACACACACACACACACACACACCACACACACACACAAAAAAACCCTGCTTAGCTAGTGCAGTCCTGAATTTTAAACAAAACAAAACAAAAACTGCGACAGGTCTCACCACTCCCAATTTCAAATTGTACTACAGATCTATTGGTAATAAAAATATTTTATTGGCACAAAAACAGTTGATCAAGGAGCCAAATTGAAGATCCAGACATAAATCTCCACACCTATCGAAATCTAATTTTTGGTTTTTAAAAAGAAGCCAGAAATACACAGGAAAAAAAATATAGCACCTTCAATGAATGGTCCTGGTCAAACTGGACAGCTGCATGTAAATGAATCCAAATAGATCCATATTTGTCACCCTGGACAAAACAACTCCAAATGGTCAAAGACTTCAACATAAAACCATACATTGAACCTTATAGAAAAGAAAGTTGGGGGAAAAAAAAGCCTGAACTCATTGGCACAGGAAAACAATTTCTGAATAAAATACTGTTATCACAGGCCCTAAGATCAGCAATTAATAAACAGGGTCTCACGAAACTGAAAGGCCCTGTAAGGCAAAGGACACTGTCATTTGGGCAAAGTAGCAGCCTACATAATGGGAAAAGATTTTTATCCATATACAATATGGATATTCAATAATATACAAAATATCTAAAGAACTCAAGACACGAGGTATCAGGAGAACAAATAACCCAATTAAAAATGGGTTACAGATCTAAGCAGAGAATTATCAATAGAGGAAACTCAAATGGCTGAGAAATACTTAAATGTTCAATAGCCTTAGCCATCAGGGAAATGCAAATCAAAACTACTTTGAGATTCCATCTTACACCTGTCAGAATGTCTAAAATAAGTAACACAAGTAACAGCTAATGCTGTTGAGGATATGGAATAAGGGTGAACACTCCTCCATTCCTGGTGGGAGTGCAAACTTGTACAGGCATTATGGAAATCAATATAGTGGTTCCTCAGAAAGATGGGAATCTATATACCTTATGATCCAGCGGGTGTACACCCAAAGGATGCTTCATTCTACCACAAGGACATTCTTATTGCTGCTCTATTCACAATAGCCAGAAATTGGAAACAACCTAGATGTCCCTCACCAGTAGAATGAGTAAAGAAAAGGTGCTATATTTACACAATTTACACAATTACTCAACAAAAGGATGGAACTAGAAAAAAATCATTCTGAGTGAGGTAACTCAGACCCAGAAAGATAAATATGGTATGTATCCACTTATATGTGGTTATTAGTTATTAAATAAATGATAACTAAACTACACTCCATAGACCCAGAGAGGTTAGTTACAGGGAAAGGAACTGGAGCAAAGCATGGATCTCCACTGGAGAGGAGAGGAAAATAGAATATATTTTATGGGTGGACTGGAGCAGGGGGAGGGAATGAGAATGGGACAATCAGGTGGGAAGGGGAGATGGGACTGAGGGAGGGAAGGAGAGGAGAGACAGCTAGAATTGAGGGGCATTTGAAGGGTGGTATGGAAACCTAATGCAGTAGGAACTTTCTAAAATATATAAAGGGGATCTTAATGAAGTCTCCAAATAATGAGGGAAGCAAGTCCCCACTGGCCATTTCTTGTCACCAAATGAAGCTTCCAGTACTGGTGTTGGGTTATTTTCAATTGAATTGATGGTCAAATGTGTCTCACAGAAATTCCCAAACAGCTCAGCCTGCTGCCAAGACAATAGGCTGCTCTCCATGAACTGACAGCCAGGCACCGGTGCTGATGACAACACCCACACAATGCTTGGAGCATGGAGAGGTCGGTGGAGCTTGTGCCCACGTAGAACCTTCACCCCTACATTCTAGTGGCTTGGCTATGGGAAGGTTCTCTGCAGGCTACAGAAAAGGAAACATAAACACAACCCAGCCACAAAATCTTTGACCTACAATCTGTCTTGACTGCAAAATATGCCAGGGCAATGGTGCCGCAAAGCTTGTGGGAGTAACCAACTAATGTTTGATATTATTTAAAGTCTACTCCACAAGATGGAACCCATATCTGACACTGATTGGATGAGCAAGAACCAGAGATTAGATAGGCCAGAGACCTAGGGCAAAATTGAATACTGTTGGCATAATAATAAAATAATAATAATAATAATGTAACAAAATATGACTCCTAATGAAATGTTATATTCATAACTGGTGCCTTAGCTAGCCATCATCAGAGAGGCTTCCTCCTGCAGCAGTTGGGAACAAATACAGAAAGCAACAGCCAGACATTTCAGATAGACCTTGGAACACACCAGACTAAATGATGCCTTCATTAAGTCTCTCCCCTCAGATCTCAGGGAACCCCACAGAAAAGGCAGAAGGAGTGTGGGAACCAGAGGGAATGGAGGACACCAGGAGAAAAAGGCCCTCTAAAATTAACTGCACAAATCTCATATGAACTCAGAGACTGAAGCAGTAAGCACAAGGCCTACACAGGCCTGTCTGAACCAGGCCTCCTGTGTATATACTATGGCTTTCGACTCAGTATTTTTTTTAAAGATTTTATTTATTTATTATGTATATAGTGTTCTGCCTCCATGTATGTATTCAGGCCAGAAGAGGGCACCAGATCTCATTGTAGATGGTTGTGATCCACCATGTGGTTGCTGGGAATTGAACTCAGGACCTCTGGAAGAGCAGCCAGTATTCTTAACCGCTGAGCCATCTCTCCAGCCCTCAATTCAGTATTTTTATAGGACTCCTGAGTGTGTGAATGAGTGAGTCTTATTCTTGCGCCTTCTCTTAGGGCTCTTTTCTTTCTGTTGGTTTGCCTTGTCCAGCTTCACTGTGACGGCTTTTGTTTTATGTATTTGTTGTTTAAAAATATTCAACAGCTTTAGCTATTAAGGGAATGGAAATTGAAACTAGTTTGATATGCCATGTTACCCCAATCAGAATGGCTATTATCAAGAAAAAATGCTGGCATGGAAAAGAAAGTCTCTAAGCAATTCTAAGTAACTGGGTAAAGCCAACTACAGTACAGTGGCTAATCCCAACAGGGGGTGGGGACGGTAAGGAGGGACTGAGGGAGCTATGGCTGCCAGTCTTGCCAGTCTTGCCAAGGGACCCTTCTTCCCCAAACCCATGTTATTCCTTTATGGTCCCCATCCTTGGCAAATGCTGCTGCTTCTCTTGAAATGCCTCCTCCTTTCGAAAGCAAAGACTCCCTCACTCCCATTCATTCTCATCTCAGTGTCTTCTAGGAAAGCCGCAGCAACAGGCACTTTCTTGTTGCTTGGGCTGCTTCAAATGGTAACTAAAATGATGGAGATCTTAGTGTTTTTTTTTAAATTAACATTTTGCATCCTGGGGATGGTGGGGCAGATTGCAGAAGGCACCTAAACACCACCCAGAGCCTTGACATTGCACCGGCATGGACTAGTACAGTGCGCATAGAGTACACAAGAAGGCACTGTATTGACATATAACTCACTACACTGGTGTGGAGGAGATGGCTCAGCTGGCTAGGTAAGCTTGCAGGACCTGAGTTCAATCCCCAGAACTGTGTACAGCAGCCAGGTGCTGTTGTGTGTGGTTGGTCCAGCACTGAAGTAAAGACAGGCTGGTCCCTGGGTCAGCCTAGCTGAAGGAGCAAGCACCAGGCTAGCAAGAAACCCTGTCAATAAGACAAAATATACAGCCCCAAGAGGAGGAGCCACAGTCTGGCTCCCACATACAGGAATATATGCATGCATCACACACACATACACACACAGGGGTGTGGACAAAGCAGAGGAGACTAGAGGGATGGAGATGTTGTTTTGGAAATTCGCCACGCTCTCCTTTAACTGACCCACGTGGGGCTCTCTGCATCTCAGAGAGGAGCAAAGAGATACAGAGGCACACACATTGAGTGTAATTACATTGTTACTTATAGGTTCAATTAAGCACTCTGGACATTTTTATAACATAATTTCAGGTGGGATGCTTTGCACCAATGGCATTAACCTTTAATCATAGTTCTTTCTCTTTGAGATGCAGTAATGACCCCATTAATTAGTAATGAAATGATTAAACTGGAGTAGAAGCTGCCAGGTGATGAGTCCCCTCCCTGGATCCTCTCCCTACATTTAAATGTGGCCTTTTGATTTGCTTCCTCAGAGAAAACACATCTCAGGATATAGTGTGTGTGTGTGTGTGTGTGTGTGTGTGTGTGTGTGTAGAATGGGGAGGGGGCTGCAACTCCTTCTTCTCTTCAAGGGTCCAGGGATGAAACCTACACAGAATGAGCATCTAGTGACCTGGCATTTGCAGGGTCTGGTCTTAAGATATCTGTTTATCCCTCTGGGTATTGATAATTATCCCTTTTAGGGACTATCCTGTGGCTGTATTGGTCACGTTTCTTACCAGTCTGTTTGTTTTGGCTCACAGTTTTAAGTAACCCAGTTCATCATGGTGGAGAAGGCGTGGCAACAGGAATACGAGGCTGCTGGCTAACAGCTCAGTGGATCATCAAGCAGAGGGAGCTGGGGTTGGAAGTAGCTCAGCTCTCACTCTTAGTTACTTTTCTATTGCTATGACAAAAGCTCATGGCCAAGACAATTTACAGAAAGAAGGGTTTACTGGACTTACACTTCCAGAGAGATAAGAGTCCATCACCATCATGGGGAGACATGGAAGGAGGTAGACATGAAGCTTGGCACCACATGCTGAGAGCTCACATCTTGAACCACAGGCACAAAACAGAGTGAACTGAAAATGGCAGGCACGATTCATTTAAACTCTCAATGCTGGCCTCCAGTGACATATTTCCTCCAACAACGCCACACCTCCTAAACCTCTCAAACAGCATCATCAACTCAGGGCCTAGTGTTCAAAACATGAGAGACGTTCTCATTCGACCTAGCACAAATCTCAAACCAGCGACTTGGTTCCTTCATTGCGGCCTTTCTTACCTCTGAAATGTTCCACAGCATCCAAAACAGCGCCACCAGCTGGAGACCAAGTGTTGAAACTCAGGAGCCCATAGGAAACATTTCAAACTAAACCATGCCAATGGGGCACTGAATGGTATTAACGATGCCAATCTTAGAGGCACCAGAGTCTTGCTAAGGTCAGCTTAACTGTTGATGCCTGCTTCCTATTCCTGGAGGTGCCCAGAATCTCAGCAGGCTACAGGAAATGCAGCAACCCCCACTTCCTGTCATATCTAAACCCTCACACTGTCCTCCCTCACCAAGGAAGCACCCATCCCGTCCCACCTGTTGTTTATGGGGCTCTAATATGTGCCAGAGATCATGGGAATTGCTGAAGTAATTAGTACAGACATTGCTGCCTTTACCAAGCACTGTTACTGTTCAGCTACACACTGTGAAATAATGGGTTCATAATGGTTACATTGAGAGAACAGGGCCCAGGGGATGCCCAGAGGTGGAGGGTACCACTGAGGTCTTCCTTTGGGATAAGTGATGCTGGGTACTTAAGACTTTGTCAGGGCACAGAATTTGATGTGCCATGGAAAGGACCAGCCTCTCACTTCTCTAGGTCATGTGTCACTGCCATCACACATGGCTAACATCATCACCAGTACCAGGGAGTCCATCCCAGGGTCTGTTTGCCCACCCCAAGGTGTACATCCACGCTCTACCCTCAACATGCGATTCTCTGGTCAGGAACACATGGTGATGCTCTTCATCAGCGTTCCCTGTGCTGTTTCTTCCCACACTAAGCCTCCTCTAGCCCTCATCCCTTTTGGCTTCAGCACAGCTCGGGCCCAGGTGGATCTTTCCAGTGTCAAGTGACAGTTTGGGACCACAGCACACTGCTTCTCCACATAGACCTCTGAGTCTCCCCAGGGCCCAGCCTCCCACGCCTCCATTATCCTTATGTGAGGAATCAGCCTGAGGTCTCCACGGGGCATACACCTCACCTGCAGGACTGGTCAGTCTTGCAGAGAAAGCTTCTGGTCTCTGTTAAAACACAAATTCACATTTTTTTTTTTAAATTTCTGAGGCAGGGATTCTCTGTAGTTTTTTGGTGCCTGTCTTGGAACTAGGTCTTGTAGACCAGGCTGGCCTGGAACTCATGGAGATCTGCCTACCTCTGCCTCCCAAGTGCTGGGATTAAAGGTGTGCGCCACCACCGCCTGGCCAGATTTTTTTTTTAATTGAAAGACTGAATACTAATGGCTCAGACAACGCAGGAGTCCATTTTTCTTACATCTAGCATTCTCAGTGACTATGTCAGCTGGCTCCATGACTACCCAGACCCCTTTATTCTGGCTCTGCCAGCCTCTACATGGTCCAAATGGTGATTCTACATCCTATCATGCTAACAAGGAAGATGAACCATCAGAAGCTGTGAAAGGTTTGTGGAGGGATATCCCTAGAAAAGGTGAAGGGTGTGGTTTATTTTGTCTTCAGACAGATGGCGTTTGACCTAAAGGGAATCTGGTGGTAGGGGGTAGAGTGGGGTGGAACAGGGAAGAAAGGAAGAACGGAGGCAGAAGGAGCAAGGACTAGAGAGGAGCTAGGAGACTGGGCAGGATGAAAAACCACAAGAGACATGAGCAGGGGAGATAAAGAGGGAAAGAGAGGGAGAGGGAGAGAGTCCCTCTATGGGGTGGGGAGAAATGACTCAGCCAGTAGCCCTGCTGGGTGGTCCTTGGCTAGGAGCCGCCTGCGGAGTCAAATATCCAGGACAAACCTTCTCATGTTCTCACGGGCAGATTCTAGAAGTCAAAGGACAGCCAGGCCAGCTTCTGCCAGACTGTCTCTGTCCTTCAGCTAGAGTGTGCTCTCGGGTGATGAGACTGTACCAGGGGCACAGACACCTGCAGAGGGATCACCGAAATGGCTGTACCTTTACACACATGGAAGAATTAGAAAGGCCCACCCGTAAAAGCTTGTGCAAATGGAGCTTCAATTCCTGCCACGGTTCATGGCGTGTAGCTTGGCTTCTCCCTGAGCACTGCCCCGAGTTACACGGTCTGTGGACATGGCTCAGAGTCTCTGTGGAGAGCAGGTATGTCTCTCATGCACATTTTCCTTGGTAGCAATGGAAATCAGGCAAATCAAAACAATTCTGCTATCAATTGGTCTTGAACCCTTGGGCAAGGCTCAAGTCTCCCACACCCAGCCGTCCTCCTTAAATCAGTAATTCATTGCACACCGGACACACTCCAGACAGCGCTCCCTTCCAAAGAGTGGTTCAAAACTTGTATGCTTAACATTTCTTTGACACGTTAGGAAACAGGTTCAGACAGGTTTAGAGATTAAACCCAAAGCAACACAGCTCTAAAGGGGAGGGTTTGGGGCTAGAAGCCTGGTGTGCTTGACGAACACGGTCACTCCCTGCTCTGTCCCGACAGACACGACAGAAATGTCTGCCTCCAAGACGGTAGACCTCTTCATGGATGCCCAGTCGTAGTCCTGTTTATTGACCTGTTTTCTGTTCATCTTTGAAATTTGCCTGGCTCACTATAGGACCCAAAGAGTCTACTCACCTGTCTGTGGTTTAGGCCTGCTTCTAACCAGCCCTTCTTCTCCATGCCCCTCACCAGCAGGCATCCCTCCCTCTCTCTCCCATGGTCTCGTTTCTATTCACCTTTTTGTAAAATCTTCATCCCTGAACCCCAGTTCCGGTGCTTTCCTCACCATCTCCTCTCCCCAAGGCTGCTGGCTCATTGGCCATGCTCTTCAGACATCTCATTAAAGGTAATTGTTGACCTGAATCTTGATTCCACTGCAGCTATAATTATGCTCCACAGGAGACCCCAGGGGACTCAAAACAGTCTTAATCTATTCCTCAGGCATCAAAAACAACTCCCAGGGAAGGAGTTTAATAGCCACAATTAACGGAGGCTGCTCAGCCATTCATGGGGGATGCCACATCAGCCCAGCACTGCCCAGCACTGCCCTCCACATGCAGAGGCATCAAAGGTCCTCTCCAACACCACGGAGACTTCAGCGTCTCGTTCCACTTTTTCAGTTAATTAACCAGATGATAGGGCAGCTGGTGAGCTTTGTGAGACAGATCCCTTGTCATCTCTGACTGTCCTCTGGGCACGAGGTACCTGGCAGCCTTGGAGCCTCTGTTTGTCTAAGACCCCGGAGCAGAGGTCAGTAGCACAAATTAGCAAAGTCACATGTCAGGAAGGCTCTAGAGCCAGAGAGGGTAGGTTAGTGTTCATTCCATAGGATTCTAAGAAAGGTGGGGATGCCAGCTGCCTCCTGCATACAGGACTCCCCGACACTGGGCCTCCCGAGAGGACAACTTAGAACTCTCGGGCAGGTCTCTGCTCCTAGATTCTTGCTATCCCTTGTCTTCGTGAGAATAACTCCTGGAGCATCTCGCACAGTCCTGGTTGAAATAGAGCAGGCAGGGATGTTACCCTGGAGTGCTGGACTTTACTCCATGGCAAGGCTTTAACCTTGCTCTTCAAGTTTTGCCCAACATGGCAGCATGGGACCAGTTGGAAATGCAGTTTCTCAGACCTCATCCAGAGCTCCTGGACCAGAAACCACACCAGACAACCTCTACTCTAGAAGTTCTCATTAAGTATAAATGGGGACAGGTCAAGAGGAACCACTGCCCCAGCCTGCAGAGACAGGAACAGAAGCCAGTGACTGGAGATCAGCCTCAGACTGATCTGTCATTTTTCTCTCTTCACACACATTACAGCCACCATGGGCATCTGGCTTCCTTCTCTGGGAAGGCCCTACTAGCACAGATGCTCCCCAGGAGATGCTGTGGATGGGCAGACCCCACATGCCGACTGCCTTGAGGTATTGCTTCACACTTCCTTGCCCTCCGAGAGACTCACCTGCCATGCTGCGCCATCTCCAGTTACTCTTCATTTCTCCTCAGAGAAGGCAGCCTCATGATCCCCCTGGAACTGATCCCAGAACCCAATTAGAGACCAAGAGGACAGTTTTGTCTGACATTACGAAATAGCTGCCATCACCATGTCTACTTATGGTGCGTTAGACACCAAATTAACCATTTATCGCTGTGCTATTTCTCCACAAAGGAGAAGCTTTACCTTCTAATCTAAAGAACAGAAAAAGATCAATCAGGCCCTTCACAAGAGTCACACACAAGGCCCCCTCATCTTCAGGAATCTTCCTGTTAGTGGGGGCATATGGGCAGGTTAAGACACTCTCATGATCCCACTGAGATTCCCAGTGGATCCCAAACAACCAATGGTTTCTAGTGCTGTGATAAAGACCATGACCAAAAGCAGCTTGAGACCAAGGCAATGATTTCATCTTTCAGTTCCACATTGCAGGCCACCACTGAGGAAGTCAGGACAGGAACTCAAAGCAGAACCTGGAGTGAGGAGCTGCTACAGAGGCTGTGGAGGAATGCTGTTTACTGGCGTGCTCCTCCATAGCTGGCTCACTCAGCTCCTTTATAGCACCCAGGACTATCAGCCCATGGGAAGCACCCCACACAGTGAGCTGGGCGCTCCTATGTCAATCATTAGCTAAGAAAATGCACCAAGGATTTGCCCACTGGCCAATCTGGTAGGGACATTTTTCTCAATTGAGGTTCCCTCTTCCAAAACGGCTTGAGCTTGTGTCAGCTGACATAAAGTTAACCAGGACAGTAAATGTTAGCAGTCAAGCCTTAGTGACTGTCTTACCTAGTCAAGAATAGCATATGACAAGTGCTTGGCTTGGCTTCCTATATGATCGCCATTCCTGTGCTTTCTCTGGGTTAGCTCATTAGGAGGTCATGGGTACATTATCTTCACACTTTCCTGCAGAGAAATCAAAGCCCACTAAGATCACATGCCATCCCCAAGGTCTTGGTGGCACCCAGCTACTGACACAGACAATGCACGTTTACTTACTGCTAAAGCCTCAGAGTCGACTCATAGCATGTCAGGCGGGGCTCAGGACAGAGGAGAACAGAACCAGTTCTTGCCTCAAATCTCTTTTTGCTCCACCCTCCAGCAATGTGCTCTTCTTCATCTTGTAAGACAGTTTAGGGAATTCCAGAACTGCCTCCAAGTGAAGACTGAGGGAGGAAGAATTTGATGGCTTTTTTTTTTTTTAAAAAAAAAAATCTGTATTAGTATTCTCTAGAGAAACAGAACTTACAGAATGAATACATGTATGTATTTATGTATGTAAGTATATGTGTACACACACACACGGGGAGAGAGAGAGAGAGAGAGAGAGAGAGAGAGAGAGAGAGAGAGAGAGAGAGAGAGAGAGAGAAAGAGAGTTCTTAGAATCACTTACAGGCTATGACTAGTCAAACAATGAACATCTACCAATGGAAGGTGCAAGAATGCAGTCGTTTCTCAGTCCACCAGGCTGGATGATGCCTCAGCTGGTCCTCAGTATATGCTGAATCCTGAAGACGTGGACACCAAAGAGAATGAAAGGATGAAGAGCGAGAGCAAGCAGGCAGAAAGCAAACCCCCTTCTCCATGGCCTCTGTATAGACTCCAACAGAGGTGTGGCCCAGACTAAAGATGGATCTTTGCGCTTCAAATGATTTAATTAAGACAGATTCCCTCACAGGTGTGCCCAGCCATTTGGGTTTGAGTTAATTTCAGATGTGGTTAAGTTGGCAACCAACAACCACCATCACAATATCCCCTCTTTTTCTGCTTCTTATCTGTCTATTCAGAAAACACAACTAGGGCTCAAGACAGGGCTCGACGGTTAAGAGCACTGGTTACTCTTGTAGGCCTGATTTCCAACACACACATGCTGGTGCAGAGCCATCTATAACTCCAGTTCCAGGACATCGGATGCTCTCTTCTGACCTCCTCAGGCCCCAGGCACACACACAGTGCAAGACACACACGAATCCAAAATACACACACAGATAGAAACTAAAAATAAATAAATAAATTAAGTTTCTTGAAGAATACAATGACCTTGCCTTTAATCCAGAGTCAAGGGCATTGTATCCTTTTTGAAACTTAAAATGACATGGGAAAAAATGACAGCAGCCAACTAAGGCAGGTGCTATTTGGAGGTGCAAGTCGTGCTGTCCTAGAACAGGGCCAGCCACAAGCTACTGATGGACCAAGAACTGGAATGCGGCCTTTCAAGGACCCCCAACTTTCCCTACCTCTGAAGGTTCTTGACAGACACTTGATGAACATACAGAGTTGAGCTGTCTTCCTCAAAATTCTTACATCTTAGTCATGGAAGATGGCTTTGGTTTCATTTGAGGAGATAAGCAGCATCCTTGGCTGGGTAGGGGGAAGGACAGAGGGAGTTCAGGAGCCAAGAAAAAGAAAGCTCAGAGTGAGTCGGCAGTTGTTTCAAACAGAAAGAAAGTGGTGCTCACGGGCCATCAAGTTACTATCAGGAAAAGCATAAGCACCTGGTGCCGAAGTCCACATTTTTTTCTTTGGAGCATCTGATCCTAGGGCAGGAGGCTTTGGTCAAGTTCACCCGCCACCAATAATGGTGCCACATGTAATGCCACCCTTCATTCCCAAGTCTTTCGGCACTGTGGCCTCCCCTCTCCATCTGACACTTCTGGAAAAGGTTCTCCTACATTCTATCATGTCCTCAGGACGTCGGAGCCTGTGGGAGTCCGCGTCCCTAAACTGCTCCTTGTGTGTGGCTCCTGCCGCTCTGGACACTGCCGCGAGGAGGTGGAGAGTGGGCTGAAATGACGCAGTGGCAATCGTCTTTAACTCTGCCTCCTCCCCAGGAAACAGTGTTTATTTGGGGCCAATGAAACTCCACTTATAAAAGCAAAAAAGGAACTCTAGGGAGCATCAGAGCAATCTAACAGAAGCAGTAGCTCAAAAGAAAGCGCATTTTCTTAGATGACACAAATCTTGGAACTGTTTAAATTCCATGCTCCGAAATCCTTCCCCAAGGCCCGAGGCATAAAATGAAGATGAGAAACTCAGATAACCTGGGCTTATGGGCACACCAGGTGATAGCTAACAGTATGGAAGCTGAAGGAAAAGAGTCTGGGTACAGATGAGTACAGGTTGCTCTGTGTTGCAATTAAGAGACAACCACGGATGGGAAGCAGGTGTTTGTGAGGTGGGAGGAGTGACAGATCAGCCATCCAGTCTGGCTGTAAAATTCTCAGCTTCCTTTACTGCTATTGGTGACTTGCCAGGATGGGGGCAGGATAGAGAGACAGAGGAGAGCCTATCAGAAACCAGAGACTAGGCTGCTCACCCAGAATGCTTTGGGAGCAGGGGTGGGAGGGAGTCTCCACATAGGATAAAAACCTTCCTGCCCTGCCTCTGCTCTGGACACTTGTTGGGTGTCCTTTCTGTCCGGGTCCTTATGCCAAAAGGGGGGGGAATGGAAAAAGGGAAATTGGGGAAGGAAGAGGTGGGAAGCTCTCTCCAGTACTGGAACCCTGGAAAAGAGAACTGGGGAAGGAGTAGGAAACCCTGCAGCTAGAAAACTGTCACTTGTCTTCCTGAGTGACATTTTAAAGGGGCCACGGTCTGAAGCACTATTGTCGCCTCATGTCTCGCTAGCCGTGCTAGCCTGTCTGCTGTTGGCGCTTAGCACACTCTCTTTGGCTTTTCTGGAAATCCTGTCTCTACCCTTCTGGGCCTTCCTGACTTGCTTTCAGTCAGGACAATGCTTGCTTCCTAGAACTCCTCTCCACCGGGAAGGGAGAGCTCTCAGTTCTTTCCTAGCTAAAAGCTCTATCCTACCCTACTTGGATACTGTATTAACTAAAAACTTTCTCTAATACTGAGGAGTCAGAGCCCGAGTGATGAGCAATCTAGAATATTCACAGTAGCTTTGAGCTTTCCTAGTTAAATAGCTAAGACCTCGCTCAAATAGGTCTAAACTAGTGGTGGACCTGAGGAGTGTGGGGGGGGGGGGCTTAGTGTCAATTTCCAAAGAAGCCAAAGCCAAATATCCCAAGTTACTTCAGTAGTAAGCGTTCCTACGACTGGACAAGTTTCCTCTACTTGTAAAAAGAGGTAGGACTGGATTCAGATGCCAGGTCTTTAGGGAGAATGGCTTTTCTCATCCTTTTCTTAGGCTTCTGGCTGTTCCTCTTTGGAGCAGGCTGCTAAAGGGTTCCTTAGCAGAAGCAGGATAAGCTGGGCTTCTAGGGAAGCCAAAGAGGTGCACGAGCGAGAAGGTGTCTTCCATGCACTCAGCTGACAATGAATGTGCCACGGGGTATGGCAGCCGGGGTTTGTTGTTTTAGGGGACTGCTGAAGGACCAGTGGTTTCTGACTGCTCCTGGGGTCATGGCAAAGCCACTCCTAAAAAAAGTCCCGAGTCTGAAATGGTCACACACCTCTGAGGGGAAGAGGGTGTGTGGGAAATAGTATGAGGAACCAACAGTCTCTGGGATACTTGAATCTACCTGTCTTACAGGTTTAAGTTGCTCTCTAGTGTTCCCTAAAAACCAGTATTCTCCTGAGGAGATGCTGTCACTCTCTCCTGAGTACAATAGAGTGCTGGCCAAAGTGAATCTAGGTGCAGGAGAGACCAAAAGGCTGTGTGGTCAGGAGGGGCCCTGTATCGTGGTAAAGTAAGGTTCCAAGAAGCCCAGTGTTTCCTGGGTGGCTTTCCTAATGTGGGGAAGCCAGCTACAGTTCAGAGAGCTTGCATTTGCCTCAGATCTGTACCTGATGGCATTTAGCTGCTCAATCGATCCCTGACAAATGCAGCAACTGGCTCCAAAGAGTAGCCTTAACTTGAGAGAGATGCTCAAGGTGAAAACTGGTTCAGGCAGGACCAAAAATCCATACTCTAGACAAATACTAACAGGCAAGAGAGTGGTTCAGGAAGCACTTGAAATCTGAGTGGCCCAGGCAGGGGCTCTAAGGGAAGAGGTGAAAGCGTTATGCATGGGGCTGATCCGAGAGGAAGAGCCTGCTTAGCCTCCGGGTAGACTTGAAACCACAGTGTAAAAGTTATGCTTCGAAAAGTCGGCAAGTCATCACTACCGGTTCAGCCCAGGTGTGAACCAGAGCGGAGTCTGAGGTGAATCTTAGAACTCGTTTTAAGTGCTTCAAGGATAAGTTCACGTTGGAGAGGGGGATGGGGTCTGGGTGGTGAAGGAGTGGTACCTAAGTGGACCCACTGCTGATGATGGAGCCTTACCTGCAGGGAACTGCCAGGCACACAGAGCTGCAGCCGCTGACCAGCCCTGCAGCTCACCTGCTGGGATCCTGGCTCCTCTAGAGATGAACTTGGATTAGATACTCATCACTTGGAAACGTCTTGGTCTCAGCTGTAGCATCACGTGAGGCTGGACGAGCAGAAGCCATCACGTGAGCCTTTGCTCAGTGAACGCAGTAAACGGGAATATTGTTGGGTCTTAATTGTGATAACGGAAGCCCTCTGGGTTTCAGTGTGTTTCTGTTGCTGTGACAAACACCATAATCAAAAGCAGCTTGGGAGAAAGGATTTGCCTTACATGTCCCAGGTCTACAATCCACTGAGGGAAGCCATGTAGGGATGTAAGTCACAATCAGAGGAAACTCTGCTTACTGGCTTTAAACTTCTTCCTCTCTATTGCTTTCTCCCCCTGCTTATTTGGTAACCCAGGCCACCTGCTCAGGGCAGCACAATCCCATGTGAGCTGGGACCCCCTCATCAATCCTATCATTAATCAGGAAAATGCCCTACAGACTTGCCTACGGGCAATCTGATGGAGGTATATTAAATTTCCTCTAGTCAAGCAACTCTGTGACAAGCTGACAACAAATTACCTTCCTGCTAGAATCCAAATATTTGTTGTCAATCTGTTCTAAATATTATTGACAGTTGTCTTAGGGTTACTGCTATGATGAATCACCACCCCCAAAGCAAGCTGGGGAGGAAAGGGGTTTATTGGGCTACATAGCCCACTGAAGGAAATCAGGGCAGGAGCTTGAACAAGGCCTGAACCTGTAGGCAGGAGCCGATGCAGAGGCCATGAAGTGCTGCTTACTGGCTTGCTGCTCTGGCTTGTTCAACATGCTTGCTTATAGAACCCAGGACCACTAGCCCAAAGATGGCTCCACCACAGTGGTCTGGGCCTTCCCTCTCACTGAGAAAAGGACTTACAACCAGATCTTATGAGAGGCATTTTCTCACCTGAACTTTCAGATAACTTTCGCGTGTCAAACTGAAATAACTATCCATCACAGTCCACTTCCAGTTTTTGTCTTGGTTTCTAAATTGCTAAAAGGAGATATTACAGGGAAATATTCTGATACCATAAAGGCATCCATCATGAATTGAGCCTGTGTGGAAGAGGTGGTGGGGCCACACTGCCTTTCCTTGCTGGGATAAACTCTACTTTGTCACAGACAAGGAACAAGGCACCATTGAGCTGGCAGAGACAGCTCAGCCCTAGTGTTTTCCAGAAAGTATTGTCTGCCCCTCCTAGTGCTGAGAATTCATTGTTCTCAGGATGAGTCCTGCATTCCCATTTTCCTTTGGGCTTCTAATGCACCGCACATAATCTTTGAAATAAAAACATGCTAGTCTTAACTTTTCCAAGGATAAATGTGGCTGGGTGTACAGAAAGCAAAGCCAAAAGAGTAGGTCTTGTCATAGCTAATGTTCTCTGCATTGAACATTTGTTCATGTTTGGAGAGGCCCAGAGCAGCTAACTCTGCCCCAGTTTGCTAAGTACAGGGACATTGGTGACACAGTCCACTGGTTCCATGTACCAAAGGGGAAGGTGCCGTCCAGGAATGTCTGGGTATTCTATGAAGTGTCCAGTTAGTCAGGATACTGAAGAACTGGGCAGTCATCCAGGCACACTTGGACTGGGTCAGGAGGAGTTAACAATAGTCCCTAGGGGTGACTGGTGATTACATCTTTGAGCTGGTCCAAACTCCAAGAAAGACTAGTGTAGGAAATCCACAAGGCAGTGTCCTTTGTATAGACCTGTGTATAGACAGACACTAAAGACAGATGGCATTTTAACTTCCCTGGTTCGAGGCCAACCTGGACCATAAGAGCTAGTTTCAGGACAGGTGCCAAAACTACAGAGAAACCCGGTCTCTAACAAATTTCTCTGCAAACCTACTGAGCCCCTCAGATCAATCTCTATTTCTCGAGATAATAGCTGGTACTGAAACTGGGTTTCTCTGATCCCCATCTTATTTTCTGAAGCTATCTTCCTGCAGGCTGGGAAACTCAAAGAGTTGGCGGGTCACATGATTTTCAAAGATCCACTTTCTCACTAAAAAGGCTTTGTCACAAACTGGACAATTTTAAAAATCTGTCAATTGGAGCAGCTCAGTCTCCAAGTCTGCCGCTCTTCCACTTTGTTCCAACTTAATGATCTGCAGTGCCTCTAACACATTCGGCTTTCTCTGGAGTCAGCTTGTGCATCTGAGCTGTTCCCACAGGTTGATGCAGCCCACATGAAGATGTCGTCCACCTTGGAGCAGCAGCAAATGCAGACCAAATTTTTAATTGTCCAATTTGTTACACAATTGTGAGAAAGTGTATCACGTGATTTTCAAAGCTATACTTCTGAGTTTTCCAGTTCACAGGTCTATGCTGCATTCCAACAGTTCAAGATGTTGAGGCAGGACGATTGAGTTCAAAGCTACATAGTGAGGCTTTCTCTCAAGGAAAAAATGGGGAGAGGGCAGGGAAAAAGCTTCTATCTGGAAACTTGATATTTTCTGATCCTTTTATACGTGTAACGTATTGTGCCATATATGAAAAGATTTTTTACTCTGATTGACCTGTAATCCAATGTGTAGACCAGACTGACCTGAAATCTACTGTAACCCAGGCTGGCCTGGAAACTCGGCAGTTCTCCTGAATAATCTTCCTAACTGCTGAAATGGTGACCTGTATAACTGCACTTGGTCTGTTAAGTCTCAGTGACAATTAAGGATTAGTTAGGTATATGGACTTGCAACTTTCTCGATAGTTGATTCGTTTGTATGAAAGAATGAGACTATTGCTGATCTCCTTAATATTCAAAATTACTAAAGGGAAAAACCTAGTGAGACCATCCAACTAGGGCTAATAACTGAACATCAGTGTAGGGTCATTGGCTTAGTGTGGGGCCAAAACAAACCCTCCAAAAATGACTTTCACCCCCCCAGTCATCACTGTCAGTGGCTTCTGGGTTACGTGTAGGACCTGTGAAAGACTGTCCAAGTCATGCTGGAGGTTTTCACGCACCTTACCATACACAGGCAGGTAAAACCAGAAGGCCGCCTCTCCCAGCACTGGCACTCTCTCTGACCTCCCTTCTGAAATGTTCCAGAGCTTTGTGGGTTGGGTGGTTGCTACAGATGATGTCCTATCTTCAGCTGAGCCCTGCTGGTCCATGCTAATTTGAATAGGTGGGGGGGGGGTCACTGCATTAAAAACAACTCAGCGCAGCATGATCTTGACCTTGGTTGAGCACAGCACAGATGCACTTCTGTCAGGGAGAAGGGTACAGACAAAGGCATTGTTGACTTTGCCCCACACCCACCCTGGGCACATACCCAGGTTTGCAGTCTCTTGATTCTCTCCACATGAAGCTCTGAGAGAAAGTTGGCAATAAGGTCTTTCACTCTGCCTGAAGACCATGGCCTGGAGGACATAGATCACCATAGTGCTGAGCTGATGTTTGCTTGCTGCTGTTTGCTTGCCAATGGTTAGCATGTTCTAATGCTCTACCCCTCATCCTTGGGTGTCTACATAAGGTCCTTCAAGCTGATGGGCACAGACAGCCATACCCTGAGTGCTGTGCTCTTGGCTTCATGATAGTCATGCATGGAATGGTTCTAGAAGTTCTATTCCATACGGGTAATGTAGGCAGTGTTTTGTCCCATCCTGACTGTGTACAAGCCCCTACCTTGGAGGACATGGCCCTGTTTGGTACCCACGCTTCCTCGAGCCAGTCCTTTAGAGTTTTATGTGCCAGCATCTGGTCTGAGAACATGGGCTCAGGAACAGCCCAGATTGTTAGGTCAGCAAGTGGTACAAGGGCTGGAAGTCCAAGGGTTCTGCACCAAAGGCACCTATAGAAGTACTTCTGCAGGAGCCTTGCCATGTGAGGGACAGAGACCACTCTTTCCAGACCATCACCCAGTCAAAGGCATCCCTGGATAGTTCATGCAGGGACATGCTCAACCAGTGCATGATGTCACTGAACATGATCTTCCAGAAGGGGGGCTCACAAGTCTTTTCTAGGGCTTCTGCACGAGCTTGACTGAGGTGTTCCTGGGGTGGACACTAAGTGTGTGGAGGTCCAGGTAGCTGACAGGGCCAATGACAATGACAACTTCAGAGCCCTAAGTCAAGCCTGCTGAAGCGAAAGACTTCTCTCCTGCTCTCCTTAGGGTGCAAGATCATGGCCTGGGACAGGGGACTGTTCAGAGGTAGGGTGACTTTCCACTCCGTTCTAGATACCATTCCTCCAGGATGCCCAGAGGCTGTGTCCAAGCAGATTTTACAGGTTCACCATATTCTGCATCACAGCTGAGTACGTGAGTGAAAACCAAAGACTTTTGAAACCCTAGAGGCTGGAGGGCAGACCTGGGTCTCCAGAAGCTCACTTGAAATTCCTTAAGGAAGGAACCTGCAGTTCCACACTGCCAATGGCTGGGTGTTTCTTTGTGTTGTGTCCAGGAGACCTACCCTTGGGACAGCTGATTATTTGAAGCCATAAAACTAAGGGGAGATGCCTTTAACCAGCACCCCTGAATCTGTCCAGTCCTTGATGGCGGCACTGACTTCTACAATTCCCCCAGCGATGTGATGTGTTCTGATTCACTGCTTTCACTGGTGGCAACTCACTCTCAAGGCTTCCACTTAGCCTTTCCCACCAAAACAGCCCTGACTCCAGATCAAGGAACCAATGTGAGAATTCTGCCAACTTCTAAGTATATCTATCTGAATTATATATTCAGGAACTTGGAAATAATCATAGGATGAGTTTGGCAATGCCATTGGACCTACTGTGTGAGTAGAACTTCAACGGATGTTCCATTAATCGCCTGTAATCATAGCCTTATTTTCTATAACTGGAGAGCTACAATGTTTCTTGGGATCTCCCGGACAAGGCCTTAATTCAGAATCAGTATCTAACAGACCCTGTCTGTTCACTTCCACCAGGGTAGTTATCCTTGCAAAAGGCCATAGGTCCCCTTGAGGGAAAATCACAGAAAAGCTAGCAGTAAAAGTTGGATGTTTTATCCAGGTTCTTAGGGAACCTGGTCATCTCTTAAAGGTTTTGGGTCTACAAAGTGAGTCGAGTCTTGACACTGATTCACGGGCTGAGATTCCCTTCTGCCACGTACCGCTGTAGCCTTTCATTTGAGAATTGTTCCGCTCATACAGATAAAGCAAAAATTCAGTAGGCTTATCTACTTCATGTCTGGAAACACCATGATTAGCCAGTACCAGAGGTCCATATGAGTCATACCACCATAAAAATCACTTTGCCTAGGCTGACATAGGTTGGGCAATTATGGATTTTGCTTCGTATGTGCTGCCCATTATAACTATGATAACCTGGCCATTAGGCGATTCAGTGCTGCTGCCACCTGGCCCATTACCCCAGGGCCCAAGTGTAAACATTGCATTTAATTCATCCAACCAAACAGCAGCTCCAACCCTCGGGTCTGGCGCACAGAGAGGGGTGACAGCAGCTCTTCCAGTGTACTGGTACCCTTACCATTATGATGAGTGAAGGCCTGTCTTCTGGACCCTCCATTGTGGAGGACCGGGTTTTACACAGCATACCCTCTAGCATTTCCTGAGTCTTAAAAGCCCTTCAACACTAGGCCAGAGACGTCGGGCATCTCAAAGCTGTCAGTTTCGGTAGGATCTTCCCCCACACGCCCATCTTAATACAGGGTCGCACTCCTTAACAATGTCCTTACTTCAATTGCCAACACCCTCCCAGGCTAAGACTTGAATTTTCACTGTAATTGAGCCACGTAAATGAGTACAGGTTGCTCTGTGTCGCAATTAATGGATGACCACATATGGGAAGCAGGTGTTAGGTGGGAGGAGTGACAGATCCGCCATCCAGTCCCGCTTTAAAATTCTCAGCTTCCTTTACTGCCATTGGTAACTTGCCAGGATGGGATGGGATCTAGCTAATAACTGAGGGAAAAACTAGAAACCAGAAACTAGGCTGCCCACCCAGAATGCTTTGGGAGCAGGGGTGGGAGTGTCTCCTGCTCTGTGTCTGCTCTGGTCACTTGTTGGGTGTCCTTTCTGTTGGGGTCCTTATGTTAAAAGGGGGAGATGGGGAGATGGAAAAAGGGAAATTGGGGAAGGAAGAGGTGGGAAGCTCTCTCCAGTACTGGAACCCTGGAAAAGAGAACTGGGGAAGGAGTAGGAAACCCTGCAGCTAGAAAACTGTCACTTGTCTTCCTGAGTGACATTTTAAAGGGGCCACGGTCTGAAGCACTATTGTCGCCTCATGTCTCGCTAGCCGTGCTAGCCTGTCTGCTGTTGGCGCTTAGCACACTCTCTTTGGCTTTTCTGGAAATCCTGTCTCTGCCCTTCCTGGGCCTTCCTGACTTGCTTTCAGTCAGAACAATGCTTTCTTCCTAGAACTCCTCTCCACTGGGAAGGGAGTGCTCTCAGTTCTTTCCTAGCTAAAAGCTCTATCTTCCCCCACTTGGAACACCATTCTTATCTAAAGAATCTTTCTCTAATACTGAGGAGTCAGAGCCCGAGTGAACAATCTAGAAAATTCAGTCACTTTGAGCTCCTTGCTCAGTAGGGTTAAACTAGTGGTGGACCCGAGGAGGTGGGGTGGCTTAGTGTCAATTCCTGAAGAAGCCAAATGTCCCAAGTTCCTTCAGTAGTAAGCTTTCCCTACGACTGGACAAGTTTTTCTACTTGTTAAAAGAGGTAGGACTGGATTCAGATGCCAGGTCTTTAGGGAGAATGGCTTCTCTTTCTTAGGCTTTCTGCCACACAGGTCCCACACAACTGAGAAGTAACTGGCACTTGATGATGGGGCTGGGGGCTGAAGTCCCTTTTGGGGAGGGTTTTTTTGGCCGTACTCCAGTTGACCCCACACCCATGTCAGCACTAATTGGATGGTCTCAGTTGGTTTTTTCCTTAGAAAGTAATTTTCAATATTAAGAGATTAACAATAGTCTCACTATTCTTACATTCATACAAATTAACTATTGAGAAAATTGTAAGTCCATATACCTATTCCTAATTGTCACCGAGATTCAACAGACCAGTTGCAGTGACTCAGGTCACCATCTCAATTAGATGATTTCAGTAGGATTGCTGAGTTTCCAGACCAGCCTTGGCTACAGTGAATTCCAGGGCAGCCTTGGTTACAGTGGATTCTAGGTCAGCCAGAGTAAGGAAAAAGTCTGTTCATATATGACAATACATGTTATGTGTATAGAAATCAGAAAATGCCAATCAGATGTATCTAGATAGAAAAAAGCCTTTTCCATGCCCTTTTTTTTTTTTCCTGAGAGAACCTCACTATGTAGTCCAAGTGGCTTTGTACTCATATCTTATTGCCTCAACCTCTCAATTGCTGGAATGCACCATAGACTCAGATTGGGAAACATAGCAAAACCCAGGCCTTGTGTACAGAAACTCATTCTGGTATCCAAAAAGTTATGCTTCCATCCTGCTTGTCATGAAGATATTGTCCACCTTGGAGCAGCAGCAAATGCAGAGCGGTTGTTAGGAATTGTCCAATGTGTGACAAAGCCTTTCCAGTAAGAAGGTGGGTCACATGACTTTCAAAGATCCACATCTCGGTCTATCAGCCATCTTCCCACAGGTATGCAGACTGTTACCAGAACAAGTTACAGCAACAGAAGTAGTCTGTATCAGTCAGGGCTGTATATCTGTATTAGTCAGGGCTCTCGGAGAATTTCTAGAATGAATCTCTCCATACACACACACATATATATGTATGTATATATATATATATATATGTTTGAGAATAACTTATAGTCTACAGCCCAGCTAATTGAAAAATGGGAATATAAACAGAACGGCCAAGAATCTGAATTAAAGGCATTTCTTCCCACCTCAAAGATCCAGATTAGAACCAGATCTTCCAGTTAAAGTTAAGTAAATATAACTCACAGGTGTGCCCACCATTTTGGGGTTTTAGTTGATTCCAGATGTAGTCAAATTGACCACCAAGAATAGCTATCACACATGTAAAAATAGTCAGGAACTCCAGTACCCCCAAAGCTGCACCTGATAACCAGAACCCAGTGACATCACTTGCTCAAGACAGCAGGACTAGAACTCCAGGATGCCCGCTGGGAAGTCTCCGAGCAGAGACCAAGAGCAACGCATTGCTGTCACATCTTCAGGACTGCCAGAGACACCACCTTGATCTGCGCTGCAGCTGGAGAGTCCCTCTGCCCCGTCAGGCTGGAGAGTCTGCCCCCAGCCCCTATCTGACTGGAGTCTCCTCAGTGATTCCTACCCTTAAATCAGGCTCACGTAAGAATAGACCTCACCTTCAGCTAAGATAACTTCACACCACTGAGCAGCCATGGAGATAGGCTTAGGACCCTAATGATAATGATATGATTCTGTGATATATCATATCATTATCATTAGGGTCCTAAGCACTACACACTAACAGCATACTATATCCCAGGAAAGGGGGCATGCAGAGGCTACAGTCACAAGCTAAATCTTTACAGGGGACCACAGAACTGCCTATGACCCCATTGTGGCGGTAGCGGTAAAAGCAAGCACTATATCTGGAGATGCCATATTCACACCCTCAGAATAATAAAATATAAAACTTCCATTATACTGACTACATGTACCTAGTCACTTTCTTGCTGGTTCCCAGAAAATCCTCTTGTATTACCAAGGAAGAACTAGAGAAGTTCTTTCAACATGAAAAGGCTGTAATGTTTCTTCCTAGTTTTGGGAGATCATTTTCCCCCCCTAATTTCTCTTATTTGACATACCTGTAAATAATAATACAATTCATGGTGAGAAACAAAACTCACACCTGTACCAATTGAAACTGGAATGCATGATTGAGACACTGCTGGTAGCACACCGGGCCATATGCACACACCGAAGTTCAGCTCCTGATGAGCATGAGAAACTCTTCCCAAGTCTTGGTCCTCCAGAAACACACCCAGCATGGTGCTGGTGGCAGTCTTGCTGTTCATTTTCTGCACCCCTTGCATTACCATACACGTGTGTTGCTTCAGTCACTACCCTGACGCCAGCAGGCTGCAAGGCTTCTGTGATGGTCGATGGCCACTGCAATTTGAGGTGTTCTGGAACTTGTAGTCTTCTACTATAGTCTACTATAGATTTCTACAATCCTGGCAAGTTTGCTGAGGTCAAGGACCTGTTTTTGGTTTTTTTTTTTTTTTTTTCCAAAAACCAGATTTGGTTTAATATTGCAACAGAAAACAAACCCAAGCACTACACACTAACAGCATACTATATCCCAGGAAAGGGGGCATGCAGAGGCTACAGTCACAAGCTAAATCTTTACAGGGGACCACAGAACTGCCTATGACCCCATTGTGGCGGTAGCGGTAAAAGCAAGCACTATATCTGGAGATGCCATATTCACACCCCAGCAAAAACTTATTTTCACACAACAGTAAAAGGCAGTCACTTAAGAGTATGCAGTCCTCCCAACGAAGAGGTGGACCTGCATTTTGGTGGCTTCACTGGCTTTTTCCAAGCTGCTAGTACTACAGCAACAAATAACAAGGCCTCATGGCTTCTGGTTGATCAGGGCACCTTCAAGGGCACAGATGTGAATTTCCAGTCTCAGTCTTGGCTGTAGTTCTGTACCTCACTCCAAGGAGTAGGTAATGACAGCAGCTAGCCCACACCTGAGATTCCTTTTATCCTTGGAGGCTCTTAATTTAGGTCCCTGTTCTTGTGAACACACGCAGGGGCACAGCATGTTGTCCTCCAGGTGTGGGGGCAGAAAGATGCAGGCTGACAGCAGGAAGAGAGCAATCACTTTCCCCTTCTCAGGTACCCAGGCTTGTCCAGCGTGGAACTGCAGCCGAACCCAACCTCTTGAGTCTGCAGAAAGAATGTAGGAAGGCTTCTCCCGTGGACCACACACCAGTTCCCCATAGGTCTCGGGTGTTATAATGGACTGCAGGGCCTCGTTCTTGTTGGTGTCTTGGTCCAGAATTGCAGCCAATGCTAACACTGCCTCAGAGGCAGTTGTGGTCACAACGGTCGTGCTGACTTCTTCATAGAGGACAGGATGTTCAGTAAGGGCGGGCATCTGCTCCTCGGGTACAGGGACCATTTCAAGAGGAACTATCGCCTGGGGACAAGACCCTTGTCCCTCCTCCGTCTCCGTCTTTTCCGACGTGTCTTCACCCTGGCCTCTTTTGGTGTCAGGAATGTTCTCTAATCCAGGCATTTGTTTGGGGAAAGAACTTGCAAAAAGTCGTTTGTAAGTCTCTAATTTCTGGCCTTCGCTGCTCAGCTTCTGCTGCTTGCACCATTCCCGCAAAATGTCTGTGAATCAGGTTCAACTGGGGGCAAATAATCCAGTAGAGGAGGAACTGGTGTTTTCCTAGGAGTGGGTTTTGGAGTCTCGGCATCTCCTGCTTTCTCGTCTGATTTTACAGGATGGAGGATGGACAAGTAGGTGGCTGCCAGGTTGGAGGTTCAGCTCGTTACCCTCTTTGTTGCAGGGCCGCCCTGCCTTCCACTTGTCCACTTATCCATGTTTTGATCCTTGAGGTGTCTCTGACTTCTCGGTTACCTCTTCTGGGATGTACACTCTGAGGTGGTGATCTAACTGGGTCTATTTCCTGTTAATACCCACCAGTGGATGGACATCAGGGACATATTTGCAAAACAAAGTGCTGTAAATTTCAGAATTGACTCTTGCTCCATTCCAACTCTAATCTTGGCTCTGACCCTCCCTATGCTGGGTGCTCGTGGCATACCTGGATGAGCTTGAGCAGGGTCCTGTATGGGTCTGGATTCCCAGGCCTGCTGTCTTCGACAAGGGCGGTCTCTATGAATGAGGTAGGGAAAGGCTAGGGATTGCTGTCACCAGTGTCCTGCTGCAGGGGTCTCACTCTGCTGGATCATTCCTTGGCATTTTAACTTCTAGATTTTGGCTCTGAATCATGGGTTTGATCCTGGTATTTTACCACCATCTCAGAGCTCAACCTCTTGTTTTCAGACATGATTTGTCAATGTCAATCACTTTCTGTCCCACTGGGATTCACTTTATTGGACTAAGGCTGTCCTTAAACTCGTAGACCTGACAATGTCTATTTAGTACATTAAAAGTCAGTTCTACCATGCCTCGCTGGGGACCAAACTTTTTTGTACTATCACTTTTTTTAATAACATAAGGGAAATTTGCCTAGTAATGTCTCTATACTAAGCTCACAACACTGCTTGTACTTGACTTGGTTCAAGTACAGGGAACAGGTTGGACCTCAAATAGTTGTTTTTTCCACAGGACCAATGTGTCTAGCCCATAGGACTCAAGAACCCAGTTATGAGTGACAAGTCTATTGAGAAAGGCCATTGACTGAGGTAGTGAGTTCTTGTCTATATGAAGTATAAAGTAGCAGTACTCAAATGTGACTGCATGTTTAGGTTACACCATAGCTGCCCTTGACCACTTATAGTGATGGTGCTGTCCTCCCTCAACTGCCACCCATTTGGGGTAATAATAGCAACAATCTCTCCTGCAAGACTCACTGGGTATTGAAGAGTCCACTACTTTGGTTAGAGAAGTTTTTAGGTCGTCCAGTGTGGTATATAATAGAGCAACCCAGCATGGAGGCCCTGATTGTGAACACAATACAAATATGCTTCCTCCACTTTAAATGTTCACGTTTAGGTTGGGTACTGTTGGAGATGGCACCGGGTAGCAGCCTAGAAGTTGTGTTGGGAGAATGCAGCATCTCGGGAGGTTTGGCTTGTGACCACTGGGCCACTTCTTTTGGCATTGGGTGTTGGGTAGATGGGAGGCAGAAGTGGTTCTATGAAGGGAGTGTGGACCCAGACTTCATCAGGCAGCTCGGCAATTGCCAAAGGCTCTCTCAAATTGAACTAGAGGGAAGCTTTTGATGACTTGTACTGACATTTTCCTAAATTCTAGACGTGTGGTGGTCAATATCAGAAGGAACTTGGCTTCTTTATTGGCCAACCTCTACCCAGCCTCCAGCAAACTGGGTTGAGAACACTCTGAGCTCCCAATTGTTTGGTCTCACTAGATGGGAGTCCCATGTGGCCAACTAGGGTCACAGAAAGCTTGGAGTAGTGCTATGTGAATGGTAATCCTCACTGCCCAAGCCAGCATCTAAAAGTCGATATGTAGGGCCCTAGTCTCGTTGACCATCATAACCAGATGGTTCATCTGGATTGTATTCTGTCTAGATTACAAATCAGCTCAAGATCTTGCTCCAGAATATTTCCTGGTCGCTTAGCACTGCAGGGTGCGCATCTGGAAGGTGAAACTGAGGCAATGTGGGCACTGGATGATCCTGAGTGACCAAGTTTGACTGGTAGCAACTGCTACAGTGAATTGTTTGAGTTTCTCCCCTTTGTGGTGAGAATTAATGCAGCCTGTTGAGTTCCTATGTCAAGCTTCCTTTTATGGAAATCTAGAATTTTTGTTTTAGCATAGTCAAATCCCAGTTGACTGATTTCTTATTCCTCAGCATGTTCTTGCTGGTGCCTTTCTGAGAGGCTGCAAGTCATGCAGAGTTGCTAATGCTTCCCTCCCACTCCATTCTCAGCCAGGGTGGTGCCACCATGTGCCTCTGCATAGCCCTAGGGCAATAGCTGGTAGCTGAGGAAGCAGGCCATCTTCCAGGTCACTAACCCCGACAGAGGATCTGCAAAAGGGCCATATTCTTGTTGATGTACCTCAAATTGTCCACTTCTGGTTTAACCTTACTCATATGGACCAGCGGGTGAATAATTCAGTCTCCTCCTTCATATGTGACCAGAACAGTTTTGACTGAAAATCAAGCCTGAGCCACAGTATTAGTTATGATAACAGCACCATGCCATGCCTCTAGATTAATGCCTTGATGGAGTAACATAAACTTAGCTAGTCCTCATGATTCCAAAAATCATAAAACCAGAATTACAGGCCTTGTTCAGCATGGACAGCGTTGGACCTTCTCTCCGTACACTTGCCCTTTCTCCCACAACCAGTTTTGGCAGAAATAAGCTGCAAAAGGAGATAACTTGCCCTGCTTTTCTGTGGCCATTGTTATTACCCATAAGAGTCAGTAGGACCTGTCATGTCCCTCAGCCTGGCCTGATAATCTGGGTAGAACTGATTGCTACCAGCTTTGTTCAAGATCTGGAGCACTGGCCCAGTCTCCTCATGGCAACATTTGGCACACTCCTCATGCATGAGGTCAGCAGACAACTGTCTAACAATCACCAAGGTCAACCCAGCTTCTATTGCATAAATTATCTGAATGTAATTCGGCAGGTTCCAGGACCCTTAGTGAAAAAAAAATGTGCTACTCTGCACAAAAGATTCTCCAGGTTGGGTTTCAAGGTTGAAGGTTGTGCAACTCGATCTTTTGGGGGGTGTCTAAATAAGCAGGTAATTTGTTAGGCAACTTTGACTTCTGTGTTAAGATTTGGCAAGTGCAATATCTCCAAAGAGTTGTATTGAGTTATGGAGGTTAATACCGGATTATGCTAATGACAGTTGGTGAAGGACCTTCTTCCTAAGACCACTTTTTAAAGAATAAGCTTAACAATCTCCTATGTTATCCATAACATACACGTGGAATCTCTTGTCAATGTGTTAATGACTTGTGTGCTTTTCAACTCTCATTGGGCAGAAGTCGGAGTGTAGAGGATAGCCTGGACTACATGGAGAAACTGCCTCAATCTATGCATTTAGCATATACTGTAAATGCTTATTACAAAGTTAACTTTGGGGAAAACCCTGCAGAATTTTTTTTAGACAGTCACTTTATAGTTGTAGGTTGGCTTCAAACCCATGGCAATCCTTTGCCACCATGTTGGGATTATAGATATAAGCCTGGACCATCCCCAGGAAGTCAATTTTCCTTTTTAAGCCTTTATTTTTCTAAAGTCAATAAACTTCTTAAGGGATCTTTAATGTGATTTATTTTCACTGTCTGGCCTTTATTTAATATGCTAGGTTACATAAGGCCATCCCCTGCAGAATTTGACTCGGGTGTCTAGTCACCAGCTGTAATCACACCACTCTGGGGACGAAATTAAGCAGTTCACTGACCGTTCCTGGCCGGTCTGGGCTACATGGAGTTAGACTCCATATCAGAAAAGAAAACCAAACTGGATGTGGTGGGCGTGTGTCGGGTGTTCAGGTCAAGCTGCCAACTGCTTTTATTATAAGAGGGCCTGTCATTCCTTCCTCTGCATCCACTGAGACAAAGCCTATTTGCTGTTAGTCAAGTCAACCCTGCTGTCTTCTGTCTACTTGAATAACTGTTAATGCCCAGAATTCTGCCCTTTCTTGGATGATTGCTCAGGCTAAGATCTTCAGTGTTAATGCAGTGAATGTGATGGTGAGGTACTGCCTTGTTCTACAGGAGGAAGTGCTGGATTAAGGATGACAAAGTACGAGTTTTATATTCACTGGTCTAGAGTGGTTTCCACTTCAAATTCAGTGTCCATTCATAGAATTCAGACACCTATAATCAGATGCTAGGAGAGCACTTTCCAGCCATGTAGCATTCATAAAACAATATCCCACCAACCTGACTCCTCCTCTAACTGAAATCTGGTCCCTGAATGTGGAGAGTTGGATAGTCTCCAAGTATACTATCAAAGCTCAAAGCATTAATAATGGTGGCATCGAGGGCTGGAGAGCACTCAGTGGTTAAAAGCAGTTGCTATAGAAAAGGATCTGGTCTCAGCACCAGCACCCAGATTTTTGCTCACAAAGTAACTCCTGCTCAGTGGATAAGGTGTCCTGGCCTTGGTATAGTGGCAGGGTGTTCCTCAAATCCCTCAAATCCCATTTTGGTTCTGATCCCGTAGTTGAAAACAAGTCTCATCAGATCAAAGATGGTCTTAGCACTCTGACTTGTCATCTAAGCTGCCCATTGTCCAGAGTTGGTCACTGTTTCTATGTCCAATTGGCTAGGAGTTATCTGATTTTGTTAGTGGATAGAAATAGTCATAGAACTCAGGATATCAAATAGAATGTGACACGTGGGAAAATACAATTCAATGACATCTCTGGACAGAGGCAGAGCAGGGTCAGGTTGCTAGGAAAGAACTCTATTCACTCTGGGCACATGGGCCTTAATGCTCCTCGTGCTCATCTCTATGGGAGCCCTTCAAAATCATTTCTTATATACTGTTTGGAACATTTTTATTTAAGGTCTTATATGTAGACATGTGTCTGGGGACAGGCATGTGACTTGAGAGGTCAGATTTCGGGTCCACCTAGAACTCAAGCTGTAGGGTGTGTAAGCCATATGCTATAGAAACCAGGATCCTACCTTGGGTCCTCTAAAAGAGTACTGTGTTCTGTGGTCTTGAGACACCATCTACTCCTGTTGAAGGAGCTTCCTCATGTAGGCATGATCTCAGAACTGCCATTGGGTATTCCTAACTCTCATCTCTGGGATTATGGATGTGGTTGAGTTCTAATGTTCTAATCACAAATGTTCTTGGCCTTGACCAGCCCATTTCTTAAAGATATCATGTCCTCTTACTCACATCTAAGACAGGTCTTATTCCAGAGACTCATAGTCTTGTCTCCTCAGAGCCCTGGAGATGTCCTTGCCATCTTCTCACTTTGAGTCCTGGTTGAAGGCCTTCACACAGAGATGGGTGGAGCCAGAGGAAGGTGCAGGCAAGATGGAGATTTCTGAAGACTCAAGAGTGTCATGGCACCAGAGAAGCCAGGACAGGCTGCACGCTCATGGCCTAAGGTGCAAGTTATCTTCCGGCCGGCAGTCAGTGCCACTACTCACCCGCCTTTGGATTGACTGAGAGGCAGTGGCCTGTTTTAAGAGCTGTTCATGGACTTGAGTATCTGTGCAGGCTGCAGGGGGATGTCTCCTGCAGGTGCCTCTACTGAAACAAAGGGGCTTCTAGAACCCTTGAAGTCAGAATAATTAGCCTTCATCCTCATCTGCATTTTGGTTATCAGAAGACATCTTTGCTCTGTATCATCCATGTTTCCGTTATTTTGTGCTTGGCATTAGACCTAGGGCCTCATGCATGCGAGGCAAGCTCTCTCTACTGATCTGTAGGCCCCCACTGTACCATGCTAAGTGCTCTTTAATCTGCTTGTGTTCTTCCATCCAGCCCTGGGTCAGAACTGTGCCGATTCCTAAACTCTTAATTGGATCTTGGCTTTGGATGGCATTTCCCTTATAGTACCCTGCACTTTCCTTCCCTTCAGTCCTGGGCAGGGATATCTAAGTCAGTCACAGAGGCCACAGGAGCCCCCTGAACAGTTAGTTTCTTCTAACCAGGCGTGGTGGCACACAATCTTAATCCCAGTACTCAGGAGGCAGAAGCAGGTGGATCCCCGAGTTCAAGGCCAGCCTGCGCTTCAGAGCAAGTTCCAGGACAGCCAGGTCTATATAGCATTAGACCCTATCTCAAAAAAGCAAATGAAACAATCTTCCAAAACCTGACATTAGTGGCAGGTGCTGCTGCCTCCGGGTCTTCAGCAGGAGGGTGGGAGACCTCAGCCAATGCCAGCTGGCCACTCCCTCAGGGTTTTCTGTTCTCCTGTGATCATCAATTAGCTGGAAATTGCAAGGATCTGTGGCAACCTTACACCTGTGCTGATCAAGCCCTGCAGGAGTCAGCAAGCAGTGGGGTTGGGCTCCAGCACATGCAGGTGTGGTACCTCTCGCTGACTTTGATTTTTCTGTTGATCTCATCCATAAAGTGGAGCTACTGTGTTTGAATACCAGGTGCTACATGTGTGTTCACATGTGTAGGTGGGCTGCACACATACCCGGCTGGAATACCATATGCTGCGTGTGTGTTCACATGTAAAGGTGGGCTGTGCACACTAGGCTGGACCCCTCAGCAATCGGTTGTCTTTGAGTCTTAACCCCTGGCAGATGAGGATAACCACTTCTGGCTGACTGGCCTGGCACTAGGGGTGCTCAGTAGATACCTGAGCAGTTTTCCGGTTACTGTGCATCGTGCAGAGAGGTCTCCCTATCTGCTGGACCCAGGAAGGCTTTTACCCCCATGTCCTGCACACCAGAAAACTACTTTTGCCTGTGCTGATGACATCATTGTAAGAAAGCCTGTGGTCTTGGAATCTGGGGAGAAGTCCTGAGGTCCCAGGAGACTTCAAATGTCACACTGGGATAGGGGACTGGATGGGGACCGAGGTGTTGTACTCAAGAACTCTGCCCGCCAGGTTCTCTCTCCACACATATTGTAATACTCCCCCGCCATTTGGGATTCAGTTGCAATGAAAAGTGAGAGGGAAGGACAGCTGCCTATTTCTGGTGAGCAGACAGGCTCTGAGCATTGTAGCAGCGGGAAACAGGTTCTTGGGACGATGACAGCAACCACACAGGTCCCTGCTGTCCCTAGAGAGAAGTATGCCTTCAGATGAGTGGTCAGCAGCTGAGGACGAAGGCCAGCTGTCCCGCTTCAGGAAATTGAAACTCCCTGTTCGTCCCTATGGGTAAGTACCCGCCTTGATGGTCCTTGGAAAACCACGATGAGGAGCTCAGCCTCTCTGGGGTGACTCTGCCTGTGTGTGTGCATTCTGATTCTCCGAAGCATGTCCCTTGGAGCAGCATGGGTTGAGCTGGGGGATACTTTCTGGTTCAGACGCCAGTGGATTTTTAACTATCCTTTTATTGAGTTTTACACACTTCATCACAGGCCTATCTCATGTTTTTATATTTATTCCTTTATTTTGGGAGGGGCTGTCGCACACATGCCACAGCAAGCATGTGGAGGTCAAAGGACAGCTTTTGGGAACTGGTTCTCTTCCGCTATGTGGGTTTCAGAGGTCAAACTTAGAACATCAGGCGTGGCAGCAAGCACCTTTGCCTGCTGGGCCATCTCGTCAGCCCCTAGAGGTCCATCTAAAATTATTAGTTCACACCGACTCAAACAGAACGCCCTGAATAGACCCACATTTGACTGAGGACCGGAGCAGCAGTTTAGCATCCCGAGGGTCAGCTAGAACCGCCTGTCTCTGTTCTACGCATCACTTGGAAGTCTTGGCGGCTGCTGTTACATGTTTTCCCAGCATCACTGTCAAGTATGATTGAGAACTTCTAGGGGGGTGGGATGCAGCTGAGTTGGCAGAGTTAGCCTAGCGTGTGCACAGCACTAGGCTCAAGTCTCCTTACGGATGAGTGCTATTGTGGCCGATCGCTCTAAGTCCAGCACTCAGATCTGAAGTTAAAGGTCAATATCACTACAGAGTTAAGATCAAGACCAGTGTGAGCCATGAAAGACCCTGCCTTAAAAGAGGGAGACAACAGAAGGAAAAACAAGCTCCTCCTCCCCCCCCCCCCCCCGGAGCTATTTGGGCAGATCCCGGTAATGAGATTCACCACCGTGTCTGTTCTACATTAAGGCAGTGTTCTGCAGGAACAGTGTCACTAATGCTGAATAATGAAAGTGCCCGGCTAAGTTCACCCAGCTGACCAGAGACGCTGGGAACAGACCAGCACTGACTTAGATCTCCCAAAGGGACAGAACCTTTTTAGTGAGGACAGAACCAGACTTGATCAAGGGAAGAGTCAGGTTCTTGCGTAGAGCTAAAACCGAAAATGGGCGATCCTGCCTCCAGGAATTGATGAATTTTAAATCTTAATGGCATGTTGAGTTAAACAAAATGAAAGCTCAGCAAGGCTGCTCAGTGGGCAAAGGCCTCCTGCCAGGCCTCCTGCCAATCCACATCGGTCTGCGTGCCCCACAGGTTGGAGGGAGGGAACTGATGCTAGAAGCTGACTTCACATGCTGTCCTCTGTGGGTCCATGCACACACGGCATAAAATAAAGAATTGCAATAAACTCCATGGATACCAAAAGTTACTTATTGTCATTCATTGTGACTAAGAATGGGTCAACCACTGCCTCAACAGGTCAAACATTTGCCATTAATGTGAACTAGGATGGAGGTCTTCAGAACCCTGAGATCATAAGGTCATCTTAGATCACTGAACCAGGAAGACTTTCAGAACCTGAGGGATGTGAATGATGCATGTGCTTGTTGAAAGGGTTCGTCTTGCTGAAAAGGACTGAAGGATGAGTGTGCTGGGCCAGTAGCTTCATAGTTCCTCAGGCAGCTGACCAGTAGTAAAGACATCACCTCCAGGGCTCTAGCAATAATTGCCCACTGGTGTTACAGGGAGTAGGGCCCCTTTTTGTCCTGGCTGCCTGGCTAACTTACACAAGAAATAACCACACAGAAACTATTAATTAAAACACTGCTTGGCCATTAGCTATAACTTGTTGGCTAACTCTTATCTTACATATTAGTTTAACCCATCTCCATTAATCTGTGTATTACAACATGGCTGTGGCTTACTGGAGCTTCTAACCAGCGTCCATCTTGGGCAGAGGATCCATGACTTCTCCCACTCTGCCTTTCTTCTCAGCATTCAGTTCTGTCTTCTCCGCCTACCTAAGTTCTGCCCTATCAGACCCAAAGCAGTTTCTTTATTCATTAACAATAAAAGCAACACATGAGCAGAACCTCCTACACCATACTGGGCCTGTGGTATTCATCTTAGTTTTAGAAGCCATCCTAGTGATTCTGGCAGATGATTATCAGCCCCTACTCCTGGTATATAAATGAATAGTACCTGTTGTGGGGCTTTGGCAGGGAGGAAGCTAATTTTAGGGACTCTATTCAGGTGCTTCCTACCATGAAATGTGGTTTCTCCAAAGGTTAGGTAAACCGGCAAGTGGTGGCTCAGCAGTGACCACATCTTGGTTTAAGTTTTATTATTCAATTCCTATAGGTCCAAGAGCTTTTTTAGTATTGCTACTATTAGGTTTGCCTTCCCAATTAAATTTTGAGGAAAGTGTTTATGGCACCTCTAAAAGGCCATGGTCCCTGTCGCCTCGCTTCCACACTCATTGCCTTGTATCAAGGCAATCTGACCTGTCAGCCTTTTTGATATCAGTGGCAGTTCAGGATCTTTATCAAAACAGCCTATCTGAAGCTGGCACGTGCCTCTCTGCATGTACAGTTACATACACACTCCCTCCAGAAGAACTTATGGAAATGGTATTGCTATGATAGAACAAGTCTTTCCTCGGTAGGTCTCTTTTCCACGTTCTCTGGCTTATCCACACCCGAGGGAGCACCTGACAATGTATCTAGGCTATGCATCAGTAAGCTGCTAAGTGATAGGCCCAAGCAAAATACCCGTAACAAATTCTCCACACAGCTTCTATCTTTCTACAGCAGGTTCAAGTCTCTATCATTTACTTTCATAATGCCACAACAAAACACCATGACAAAAAAGTCCATTTATGTGAGCTTATAGTTCTAGGGACTTAAAGTCCACGAGGGGAGGCAGGCAAGAGCAGAACGTCAAGGGCTCACAACTTTAAGGTATCGAAGCCTCAACCTCCCAGCAAGGCTGTATCCCCTAACTTACCCAAACATCTCCACAAATTGAGGGCCAAGTATGCGAATGTCCAACACTGTAGGGGGCATATTATCCAAACCACTACACTGCTTGTGTGCATTGAATCGGTCCTGAAGTTCTCTAGGGAACCATTCCTCCCATTCGTGGTGACCAGTCCGATACCTGTCTTTAGTCCTGCACTTAGAGACCATCTGGTTTGAGGGAAGGCTTGGTGACTCAGATCTAGTTATCTTGATTACCACAGAGCACCATATACATGTTTCCCTCACATCTGAAGATCCACCTGGACATAATATAAGAAAATCCTTAATACAATTCCTGGCTGGCCTATTGGAGGTAAAGTACTCTTGTCAAGTTAATTGCGACCCAAGAGGTGAATGTTCACAAAAGTACAATGGTTATGTGATATCGTCTTGAAACACACTTTGACAGAGGCTGTCCGTGCTTCTGTTGAGGGTCCTACACCCATGCATGTACAGGCATCACTGAGTGGACTCAGTGTGGCTGGAAACAAAGCTCGTGAAGCTGGGAGGGAAAAATGGTGGGTGGGATAAGGTAGGGACTGGAGAAGAGGGATTAGGGGTAGATTGGATCGAATCAAGTGGAATTCTCAGTAAAAATGTAATTTAACCAAAAAATACTCAGTAGATTAGTAAAACATACTGTGTTTGTGTGTATGTATACACTTGTGAAGTCTCCAGAGAAATTGGCCATTAGGTCAGAAGCCTCATGATCTATTTAACTTCATGGTATAATCAGGTAGAAGGGACCTGTCCAGAGGAGCAGGGTGCTGAGGATATGCCCTTGCAGATGGTGTCATGCCCAGGTCTCTTCCTCTGTTCGTTTTTCTTCTGACACCATCATATAAACTGTTCCTCTCTGAAGATGTTGTGAACTTTTCTGGGAGTTTTCCTGACTGAACAGGACTTGGAATATGAGCAGAGATCAGGTGGAACCTGTGAAAAGAATCCCAGTGAGGGTGGGGTACAGACACTGCCCCAAGTCCACCTTTGCCTACTTCGCCCGACCTGCTCTTTGCTGATTCCTCTCCCCTATCCTTCCTATGCCTCAATCCCTGTGAGCAGCACCGCCTGACTGTCATGCACTCAGAGTAGCTGATACGTGCAGCTAGGTTCAAGGCACCATTAGAGGCACTGGAGTTTCCACGGGTGTCAAATGAACAGGCTGCTAAGAAGTATGGAGATGTCTTCAGACCTGAGGTGCAGTTTCTCTACTCTGATAGGATAGAGAAACTAACGTTTTCGGCAAATCTTTGCTTATGTATGCAAAGCTCAAGGTGCCTAAAGAAACCTACATGTAGTTGTATAGTTTTAGAAGAGCCGCAGAGACCTCAGAAAGGTTGTCAAAGCAAGGGCTGCGCTTGAGTGATGTGGCAGTTCTTTGCCGCTGTGATTAAACACCACAGCCAAAAGCAACTTGTAAATGTCTATCTTGTTGCAGTCCTGGAGAGGAGAACCCATAATGTAAGGGAGAAGCTTGGAGCAGGGAGCCAGAACAGGAAGCTGAATGATCCCCTCTCCAGCCACAAGGAGAAAAGAGTGAACTTGGAGTGGGTGGGGCTGAGTGGGTGGGGCTGTAAACAAAGCCTTCTCCCTCTCCCAGTAAGGCATTTGTTCCTGCAAGGCTCCAACCACCTCCTAAACACCCCATAACCACTCCCAACAGCAGCACTGGCTAGGAACCAGGGGGTCCATCTAACACGATGATATTTCTCAAAGCACCACAGGTTACGTTTTTAACGTACCCTGTGTTATTCAGAGATCTTTCCTGGAGCTGAAGGAAATATAAAACATACATGTATGTTGACTTGTCACCAAGTCTAATGATATTTGAGACTAATATCTGGACATCTGGTTCCCTTTTCATTAGTCCCTTTTTAAGCTTATGGTTTGACTTGGTGACAATTGGCTGAACATAGCAAAGTAAAACCAAATTGGATCAACAGCTGTCATCTGTACCAGATGGTTTCAGGGACCATTTTAGGGTGTTAAACACAATATGAAGCTGCTTACTGGTCTAAATAAACAAAAGATGTCACAGATGCTCAGATGACTAGCTCAGGAGCAGAGATGGTGGTTCATCTTCACTCTTCAATTTGACTGGATTAGAACCACTTAGACTGAAACAACTTTTGAGAGTACCTGGGAGTGTATTTCCTGAGGACTAAGTGATGGGAAGAGACCTACCCTGGAAGAGTGTCACTGTTGTATGGACTGGACTCAGGTGGAACAAGAGGAAAAACAAGCCAGAGGGTGGCCTCTTGCCCATCTTTGCTTCCTTGGCCCATCATGATGTGAACTGACTGAGCTGTTTCTCTTGACCTCTTCATAATGAACAGGACCTTCAAACCTTCCAAATGTTGCCCTTAAGCTGTTTGTATCAAGAATGTGACACAGAAAATTGGTATCAGAAGTCGAATCATTGCCGTAACTTAATCTGACCATGTGTTCTTATACTCTGAAATTAGATTGGAGGAAGTTTGAAGACTGCAGAGATGTGGGCTTAAGAGAATCCCTATAATGAGGGAAGGGACATTTAGTGGGTAATTGCAATTGGAGCTTGGAAACTCTCAATACTGATTGAAAGCTAGGCAGTTAGCTGCTATATTTGAGGTTTCAGGGGGGAATGAGAGCTCTTAAACCATAAAACAGAGGCTGATTCTTTGTCAGTATATTTACTATAAATAGCACTCTAGTACATGCCCCAAATTTGAGAGGCAGAGTTTAAAGGAGATGGAGAAAAGTCAAGACTTGAACTTTCATTCAGATTGTCAGAGTTGTGGAGTCAAGGAGGTTTCCACCCAAGATTTCAAAGAAATTTGGAATTCCAGACAAGTATAGTATCAGAGTTCCATGTGATGTGGGAGTGCCCTCTGTGTGCTGTGATTACCATTAATGAATAAATTGCTTTGGACCTATAGCAGGGTAAAACTTAGCTAGCAGGGAAAGCTAGGCTGAACGCTGAGAGGAAGAAGGGTGGAGTCAAGAGACTCTGTGGGGCCACTGCCAGAGTCAGACACGCCAAAACTTTGCTGGTAAGCTACTACCACATGGCAATACACAGATTAATGGAGATGACTTAATATGTAAGTTAGCCATTAAGAAGCTAGAGCTAATGGGCCAAGCAGTGATTAAGATAAATATTCATGTGTGATACATGAAGAAAGGGGTGAAACCTAAGCCATAATAGAAAACACAGAATGAGATGGCAAGGATGTGGAATGTCTGCTGAGAAAAGCAGCCAAGTAGGAGCCACCAAGAGGTTCTAATGGCATACCCATGGGAAAGAACGGGGTACTTGTTGGAACCTGTACATCTTAAGTACCAGGCATGAACACCACAGGATTTAATATTTGCCCTGCTGGGTTTTGGACTTCCTTTTCATCCCTATTTTCTATGCCCTCTTCCCTCTATTTTGAAAAGCAAATGCTTATGGTACCAATTGTGCATTGGAAGCAAACCTCAAGTCCAGAGACTTTGAACTTAAGAGTTTAAAACAGTTTTTCAAGTCTATGGGACTCATTCACAATATGAGCTAAACAGGAGCCTTCTGCAAGGTGTTAGGGCAGAATATCACTGTCAAGGGGAGGTTTGGTGGCAAATAAGGGTGGGCTTGTGATAGCTGGTCATTGTCAACTAGATTATAAGTAACTTAAGGCATATCTGGCTATATTTGAGCCCACCAAGAATATTGATGGGGAAGGTTACTCATCCTGAATATGAGTACGCCATCTCAATTGTTGGTTATGGCCTCAATGGAATAAAAGGAAAAAGATCTAGAGAATATGGACATTTCCCTTGCTGTGCTTCCTGACCTAATGATGCAAGCTAAACTAATCCACTATGATGGACTGAATCTTCTGCAGCCATGAACTGAAATAAAGCATTCCTCTCTGGTCACCAATGTTGGGTGACTTTGTCATAGAGATGGAAAAGTCACTGTGGTAGTCCTCTGGACGGTTGTGGAGACAGCCATGGACTTTGGCCAGAACACTGCATACAGGTCAGACATTATGCAGGCCCCGTGCATGTATAACAAGTCATCTTTTGTTCCACCTTTCTATGAAACTGAACTGCATTGATGGTCCACCTCCCTGGTGATGTCTTGTTTGGCAAGTAGCATGATTGTATAACATGGAGGTAGTAGAAACCAGACATGTCCTTATGTTCTTGAAGGTTAGAAGGACCCACATCTCAAGCCACTATCATTCTTGCCCTGTAATAACCGCTGGGGAAGCATCCTGGAAACACTATGTGGCCAGAATTTATTACTTTCCCATGTACCACTAATATATATATGTGTGTGTGTATTATATATATTATACATACATACACATAATATATATGGGGAGAGTTGAATTAGCCATCAAGTACTGAGGTTAGAAAAATGTATAGTCCATGAGTAAAGGATGAGGGCTCATGACATTGGTAATCAGTGTAAATGACAAATGGGCTTCTTGGCCAGTTGGAGCAGAAGTGGTGAATGGGTAAACACTAGCCTTCTGGATTGTGGCTTCCCAAGAGCAGCTAGCTAGCTTGTGCTTTGAACATAGGATTTTGGAAGATGACCAAGACTCACTTTTAATTGTTTGAATATCACATAACTTAATAAAGCTTCTGAAGGGTTTTCCTGGAGAATCAATTTATCAGATGTTGCTGTAACTTAATTACTAGGAAAGTTTTGACAACTTCAAAGCATGTCTTGAGGTTCTCTAAGATGGGATATCTAAGGTACAACCAGACATGAATCCAACACAGCAATGAATAAGTACATTCTTTCTAATATAAACTTCCTTCCCCCCACTAACATATTATTTTGGAATTTCATACAATGCACCCTGATCACTCTCATTCCTTCCAGGTCTACCCTTGAATGCCCCTCACAAAGGAAACCAAACTGACAAGTCTAATTTGTATTGACCATATACTCATTGGATGCATGGTCAAATGCCCAGTGGGCAGCCCCTTAAAACTCAGTCCTTCACCATCCCATCCCCCACCAGAAACACCTGTGAAGAGCATCTTTATCATAATTTTAAAGGATTCTCTATTGCTTCCTTTTTTTCCTTTTTTTGAAAGCGGGGAGAGGTTGGCACAGAGCCTTCAATGTCTCTTTCTCAGTTATGAGTCTGCAATCATCTATACCACTGCAAAGAAAAGCTTCCATACCCATAGCCCCTGTGGGATAAGACTCCCAGCAGCTGGGGGCTGCGTGGATCACAGACTCCCAGCAGCTGGGGGCTGCGTGGATCACGGACTCCCAGCAGTGTCTCTGGAGGCAGCATGGACCATAAAAGTCTTTTAAGGAAGCTTGATCCAGAAAATGAAGCACTCTTCATCTTTGGATATCTTGTTGCTCAGAGTCAAGGCAATCTCAATGGTTATGCAGTGTGTCCTGGGGCAGAACATGTGCATGTTCAAGGCTGCTAACACTACCACCCTGCCCTCCGCACCATCTGCCCTTGCCAGTACACTTGGCAAAACCATTGTTTGCAGCCTTCGGGCAGCACACAGCTGTGTTCTCCTCTCCCAGGGACTCTGTGCCATGGGGCTGGCCTTTAGGCTAAGCAACAGCACCATCCTAGCAGGTGGTGGCCAGCGGTGCCCTGACACTACTGGTGGACCAAGGAACAGCCCTACTTGGTAATGTTTCTTTGTCCACTGCAGCCACACTCCCATCTCTACCACAGGAGTCACTGGTGATCTTCCATCTATCACATTCATTAAAGTGGCAATCCAATCTGCTGTGCGTTACACAGTATATTTTTCCAATAGCGTTATATGCAAATACATATTTCTATGAATTATTAATCTGGTTTAAGGTTACTGAAACACCATAAACACTGGACTATTGCTGAGACTCATCTTGGATATCCCATTCCCAGGGTCAGGGAGTCATGTGGCTAGGCAGAGAAGTTGAGGAGCAGGATCTATGGGCACTCCAGGCCACTGCAGGCTACCCTGCCCTTGGGGTGTTCCAGGCAAAGACCACTTACAGCCTGTGTGAAGCACTCTCCTCTCATCAGCAGAGCTAAGCATAAGGTGGCAGCAGTGGAGATTCCAATGCCATGGGCCAGGTCTGCAAGCAGGGGTGATCTGTGCCTTCCAGCAGCAGAAGACCTGCCATCCAGGCAGTGTGCTCCGTTGTTGCCTCGGCCACCGTGCTCCCATGCCTGCCACTTCTGCAGCATCTCTAGTTCCACTTCTCACACGTGCCACTGGGTTCCATCTTTTCTCCAATGTCATGAAACCACATTTTCAAAGCATCTTCCCACGAGACTTCTCTTTCTCAGTTCCAGAGATAACTACATTCTGCAGTCTCCTCTGCCACTGCTGTCTTCTGCTAAGCCTCTGTAGGTCTGTCTGTGAATATTTGTTTCACTAGTATGTCTACGGATCATATGAATAAATGCTCAGGCCAGCATCATTGTGGATCATAAATCTGAGTATTCAAGGGCCTTCAACAGAAGCTGTGGTCTGCACCTTACCTTGGCAGGCCCACTGGTAGTGTAAAGAGTCTCCAGGTAGTACTAGTTCTAAAAATACATGAGGGGTCGTGGAGATCAGCTGAGCCTTGATATAGTAAGGGGCTGGGGCAGGTCGGTCATATAGAGGACATAGAGGAATGTTGCTTGTTTTCTCCTCAAAGCCTATTCAACCTGCTTTCTTATAGAATCCAGGACCCACCAGCACATGCCATGGGTGGTACTGCCCACAGTGAGCTGGGCCCACCCACATTTGTCATCAATCAAGAAAATGCACCACAGGCCAGTCTGGTGGGGGCATTTTCTCAACTGAGGGTCCCTTTTCCAAAATGACTCCAGCTTGTGTCAGGGTGACATAAAATTTACTGATCTACCTGGGCTGCAGAACAAGAAACCTGTCTCTGAAAAGGGAGGTATTAAGTTATATAATACAATGGTTTGTAGTGCATTCACAGGTCATAACAGTTCAACAGGGTGACTTAATGGCACCTGGATTGTAGTTCTAAAAGGAGAAACCATAGTTGGACCACATACCACAAAACCCATATGCAAATGGAACAAATCTGAAGCGAGTAGATGGAATGCTTGTGTTCTGTCTTGGTGGGGCTCTGCCAGATTCGGCCTCCCCACACTTTTTGTCCTAAGCTGTTTTTGAGAGAGCCCTTCTGGCATATACCCACCATTAGCAGGCCCTTCTTACTTTCTCCAGTAAACCCTAGCATTTGCTTCTGAAAAGCCAACTTATGGGAGAAAACTAGTTAAGATGTATATGTGTATAGCTTGGAAAATGCTAAGATACTAAATTTTTAACCATGCTTTTATTGAATAAACCATAGACAGCATTAAGTACCATTATTATTCAATCTAACTAGCTATAGAAAAAGTTAGGTTGGCAGCCATGGTATAGAAACATTATAACCAAACCCAATTATAACCAAATGGATTCAATTAACATAAAATATAAATGCTAAATGCTTATATTAAAAGTGGTAACATACAACTTCTAATTTTACTCTATGCCAAGACCCTGCCTTATTTTCTTCACTATAGTTAATAGTGCATTATTGATACAAGAACTTAGTTTTTTCTATGAGGCTGGCCATTCTGTCATCTCCAAATCCCACTGGAAATACTTATCAACAGGTCCTTATGTTGCACTGGATTTTTTTCAAATGCCTGTTTTAAGGTCACCAGACAGCTGAAAAAAATGACATTTTTTTTGGCCAGCTTTCACTACAAAGTAACCTTGAGAAAGCAGGTTTCACAGATGCCACGATGAGGCCCCACTGTGGTGACCAGACTATCAAGCTCAGTGGACTTGGGTAAAAGGCCTTTGCAGGCTGTATATTCAGCTCCTCGTGCGTAAGGACAAGTCTAATGTGTAACGGGACATCACAAGGTTCCATTCCAGATTACTCATGGTGTGGTCATTGCTGCAACTCTTAAAGTGGTTTCTCGAGATGATTAGCTTTGACTTTTTGAAAAATGGCACTCAACAGATTCCCAACTGAAAGCAAAGTGGGTGGGTGATACATTTGGTGTCTTTTGAATGGGGTCCAAAGGATTTGTTGTATCTAATGGGGAACCTAGGCTCGATGCCACTATCTTGAAAGATAAATATGATGCTTGATGTCACTATCTTGAAAGATAGCTATAAAATAAGACACTAAGTTTCTTGGTTTGGGGTTGGCTGACATCCTAACTGATGACAGGACTGTGTGCAAGCTTGGCTTCGCAGCATGAGTAGCCTCTATCCCAACCATTCTTCCTCTGATCCCCATATTGAAACTTTGTAGAACTGAGACCCTGTGTAGCTCACAGGGTTTGGCTCCTGGCTTTGTCATCTCCCTGCAGCATAGGAATTTGCCTGAATCCCAACCTACCTTGTACAATGACTTCTTTGTTCTTCCAGATCATTTTTGGTAGGTCGCTTTCCCTAAGTAAATATTGAACTCATCTAAAGTGGAAAAATCTAGGAGACTGAGGAAATTGTATCTCAAGGCATCAAACTCAAAATCCTTCTACAGACAGGCTGTCCTGTCCTGACCCTTTGAGGATTTGATTTTCTCAGGAGAGGGACCTTAAGACAGATTTCCCTCTGAAAGGCAGACCTGACTTCTCAAGGGTCATACCATTTACATTTCCTGAAAGAAATCAATGCCCTAAAACTTGGTCTTGTCTGAGTCCATTTGTCAACAAGCTAGTGAGTGTTTCCAACAGGCTTTGCTTGTTCTTGGGGCTTTGCAAGAATTTTGCCACCTTCTCTTTGGATTCAGCAGCTAGATGCGTAAGAGCCCTGACTAAATGCTTTTCAAGTAAGATTCTTGTTTGGGTTTTTTATTCTACTCTTTAGGGGAATATATTGTTCAGGGTACTGTAGAGTCACAGAATTTATGGAATGAACCTCCTTCCCTCCCTCCCCCACACAGTTTATTGGAATGACTTACAGGCTGCAGTACAAAAATGGCTAGCTGCGACTGAAGTTCAAAGGCGTTTTGTCTTCCTGCCTCAAGATCTGGATCACATGTGTGTCCTCCATTTCTGGATTGTAGTTCATTCCAGATACAGTCAGCCTGACAACCAAGAGCAGTCATCACAGAAACCCGTTTCCAGTTTGAAGAATGTTCACTCACCACCTCCTGGTCCAGTGGAATGGGAGAAGTAGCCTCCTCAAGTGTACACAGGCCAATCCCAGGGACATTTGTGCTGATCTTAGAGGCCCAGATATCGCTGACTCTATTGGTGTGTGCTGAGGTTGGACACTGGAGTGAATATACGTGAATGTCGGGTCTGAATAATACGCAAAGATCAGTGTGGAGACTCACCTCTGCCTGGGGATTAGGAACAGGGCTTTCCCCAAATGTGCTCAGGCTCCTACTTCTGTACTAAATGTGCTTTGACTACCAAAGACATAAAGCCTGGGGGTCCTTAGACTGACCTTAACAAAGCCATCAGGTTTCATCCTGATCAAGAGAGATTTCTTCCAGTGTCCCCTGTGTCTTAACTCAGCAAGAGAACTCTGGTAAGAAACCCCGGTCACAGGGCTGGGGTGGGAGAATGGCAGCTGTGCTCGCAGCAATGTGGTCCATGAGATGCTCAATGTGTTCAGAGTGGACCACTGCCCAGACTCAACTCAGCAAAGCGGGAGGCCGGAAACACCCCTCATTCACTGGCGTAGACTCCTGTGCCTGCTGTTCTCCGGACTTGACAGGTGTCTGTCATCTCCCTGTAGCATAGGAGCTTGCCTGACTCCAAGACCCCAGAGCCATATTAAACCCCAGTGAGGGAAGGAAGCTCAGGGAAGCAATGAATGAGCATGACAGCTCCTAAATTTGGCATGCTGTCTTATCTACCAGACTCTAGAAGTTAACTAGAGTTCTTTCATTTCCCTTGCGTTGCTTTTTGAGACAGGGTTTTTACTATGTAACTCTGGCTGACCTGGAACTTGCCACGATAACCAACTTGTCCTTGAACTCAGAGATCCACCTGCCTCTGCCTTTCGGTGTGTGCTACCATGGTATTTTCAGATTACCGTGTGACTCTCTAGTTGAGTTTAGTGCTGTGAGAGCAGACTTCTGCCTCAGCCTTGACAGCTGTTCTGCTGTTTAGTCTCTATGGCAGAGGCCTTATTAGGAATACCATTGCCAGGTTCTCTGAAAGAGCAGGGGCAGAGCCAGAAGGGCCGGACTCTCCTGGGGCTGAACAGGATGGTGAGTGTCAAACAACCGAGTCCTCCCCCCTGGCCGCTGGGGAGAAACGCACCCACTGAGTCAGGAGTCTGTCAAAGCAGGATCTCATTTAATGGTATCAAGCAGGGACTTATTTATGTAGGGTTGTGATGGGGGTGGAGAAGCTTGGGATGGGTTGAGGCAGAGTAAGGAATAAGGGCCAGTAATATTCTGCCACACTAGTGGTGGCTGGGCAGAGGTGGGTCTAGGTCAGGTAGCCAGAGACAGGTCTCTAGACTCCAGCTAGGCTCAGGAAGTTACACTGGGCCTCACACCAGGCCACATGAGGCCTAACATACCATGTGATGGGTAGGGGTGAGTCTTAAAAGACAAGAGGTGTAACCGTTAAGTGGAGGCAAAAAGATTGCCTTAAAGATAATCTTTTTCAAGGATCCATTACTAAAAGGTTTATTGCTATTTTGTCTAAGGCTCTGGCATGCTTCCTAGGTGCCTGCAGGTTTATTAGGATAACTTGATCTTTCAGTCTGCTTCTACCATGTCAAGTGTATAAACACCTTTCATTTCTAGCTGAATCAATAAAATAAAGCATGTCATATTTTCCTTTCTTAGTTTTATTTGTTGGGAGTGATGTGGGCACATCACAGTGAATATCAGAGGTCAGGACATTTGTGTGGAAATGGGATCCCACCTGAGCTCAAGGGCTTTTACCTGTGGGGGCAGCCATGATAAGCTAAGGGCAGGTCACCCAAAGGAAGTTCTTTACTTCCAACCATTATCACCTGCCAGAGTAAAACTCTGGCCATTGAAATTAAATGGAGGCCTTAGTCTCAGTAGTTTACCCTGAGGCAATGCCTGGTTGCAGGAGGAATCACAGGCTGAGATTACTACCCCCAATGCCTAACATTCCAACCACTGTAGATAGGAACACAATAGGACACCCCTAGACAAATGTCAGCCAATCAGGGGTCTTAAAACCCCTCACCCCCAACTTTACTACTATAAAAACCCAATTCTAATTGAGCTCGGGGCTCTCCAGTTATTCCAATATGTTGGATGTATGGAGAGACCAAATTTGCACACTTGATTTAAATAAAGGCTCCTTCCTTGCTTTTACATATGGGATTCCATCTTCTTGCTGGCTTTTGCAGGAAATTCCCGGATTTGGGCATAACATTACCCACTATGTCATCTTTTTGTCCCTCTTTCCTTGTTTTGTGACCTTAAAGTTTTTGTAAGATTTTGTGAGTGTTCATATTGGGGGATATTCTTGCATATGTGGGTGCCAGAGTTTGAACTTAGTTCCTCATGTCTGAGTAGCAAGGACCCTTCTGAGCTATCTCCCAGCCCTGACCTTAAACTTCTCATCCTCCTGCCTCCAATTCCTGAGCACTGGGAATGCACGCATGCACATGCCAGTCTATGCAGTGCTGAAGTTCTGCTGTGCATAGGTTTCTGAGTGCACATGTGAAGGTCAGACGAGAACTGGAATCTGGTCCCTTCCATGTGTGACCCGAGGATTAAATTCAGGATGTCAACCTTGCGAGCCCCTTAACCCGTGAGGCCATTTTACCAGTCTAAGTTCTAGCTTATTGGTTGGCTTCCTTCAGAGTCAGAAAGCATTGAAGTTTTTGATGCACAAATTACCCCTTTTAGGACAATCTTACTACTTCCCCATTACCCCCAAATTACTACTAAATTCTTTTATTTCTAGTTCCCCAATAAGAGATGGCTACACCCCCACCCAAAGATGCTGTCTCCAACAATAGTCTAGCTATTAAACTGCAGATCATCATTTTTCCAAGCATCTTATGTTCAGTGGAATCTATTCATTTATAATCCAAGCATTCTCTGAAGTCTTCTATGGTGTTTGGTTTCATAATTTGGGCTTACATGACCAACATACCAGTACACTTTTCCAAAAGTCCCTGAAAAAAGGCAGGAGAAGACATTGGTAAGGGGCAGTCCCATGATTAAAGGAGCAATGGAGAGAGCTGAGTCTTAGTAACTGCAAGAGCCAGCCATGATAAGCTAAGTCTGGGCAGGTCATCCGAAGGAAGTTTCTTTACTTCCAACCATTATCACCTGGGACTCTGGCCATCAATAATTTTAAATGGAGTCTGGAGTCTAAAGTTTACCCTGAGACAATGCCTGGCAGGCAGAGGTTACCTGACCCCCCCCCCCCCACACACACACACACACACAAGAGCAGACCAAAGGAAATTCCTGGCATTCCAAGCACTGTAGATAGAAACACCTGCCAGAACTTCACCAGGACACCCATAGTCAAATGCCAGCCAATCAAGGGTCCTGAACCTTAGAGACCACCTCACCCCGACCTTTACTACTATAAAAACCCAATTCTTTTTTTTTTTCAATGAAGAGTTGTATTAAAAACATATGATTGAAGTTAGTGCTCTACTAAGAGAAGACACTTAAAGCTGCTATCTAATAGCCACAAGGATGTGAGTTCTGATCAGAGACAGACACTGTCACATGAGCTAAAGATAGCCTAAGATAGTTCGGGTCATCAAACTAGACCACTGAACTCAATATTCACAGTAAAAACCCAATTCTAACTGAGCTCGGGGCTCTCCAGATATTCCAATACATTGGACTTGCAGAGAGACCAAGTTTGCAAACTTGATTAAAATAAAGGCTCTTCGCTTTTACATATGGGGCTCAGTCTCCTTTGTTGGCTTTTGTGGGGACCCACGGATTTGGGCATAACACTACCATGTGGCAGTGTTGGCATCCCTGAAAAGTCCAAGAGACAGTTAAGGCAAACCCCAGTTTCAGAGGAGCCCCAGCGTTTAGTCAATGCTAGGCCCATGGAACAACCATTGAGGATAGCAGCTATGAAGGGCTGGCCTTGAGTCTAAGAAACAAGCTCCATGTGTTGTGAATGGCAGAGACAAAGGTGCCACTGCCAGCCCCTTGAGTCCTAGAAGTCTGACCCTGACTTCACACTGTAGATTTTGGTTTTGCTTTGATCTGATTGTGACTGTGCCCCAGCTGTGCCCTCTTTGAGTAAGAAAGTAGAAAAATTATTTTACAGGACCCCACAGTTGAGACACTTGGAGCTGAGAAGAGTGGTGGCACATGCTTTTAGTCCCAGCACTCAGAGGCAGGGGACCTCTGTTCAAGGCCAGCTTGGTCTACATAGTGAGATCCTGTACAGCCAGGGCTACACAGAGAAACTCTGCCTTTAGGAAAAAAGACTTGGAAATTTTACAGTCTTTGGATATTTTAGAGATGACTTTGGATATTATAGAGACATGTAACTTTAGATTTAACTTTTTTAAAGACCTGGAATTTTTAAGCTGGAACGGTTTGTTAATATTAATACCTAGGGGAAAAGAAATGAAAGGCTCTGATTTAATAGTGTTTACATGTCATTTTAACAAGGGCCAATTGTGCTGATTAATCTTATGTCAACTTGACACAAGATAGTCACTTGGGAAGAGGGAACCTCAAATGAGAGAATGCACTCAGCAAGATTGGCCTGTAGGCAGGCCTGGAGTACATTTTCTTGATGAATGATGTGGGAGGGTGCAGCACACTAGACTTGGATTGCTGGGCTTAGGTGCTATGAGAGGTCATCCTGAGCAAGACATTAAATAGCACTCCTCTGTGACCTTTACCTCAGTTCCTGTCCTGATTCCTCTAGTGATGGGGCGGTACCATGAGGATTATATACTGAAATAAATGCCTTATTCCCCAAGTTGCTTTTGATCATAGGCTTGCAATTAAGACAGGCACACACCTTTAATCCCAGTAGTTGGAGGCAAAGGTAGGCAGAAATGAGTTTTGAAGCCAGTCTGGTCTCAGGGTGAGTTCAGGACAGTCAGGTTACACAGAGAAACCCAGAGAGAAATAACGTGCAAGAGAGCTTGTATTCTTTAATACTTCTCAAAGTTTTTGTTTTAAAAGTAAGCCCCTCCTTTCTTTTTAGGCCCTATTATGCTGTTAGTATTTCTTTTCTAATTTCACTACAAACTGTCCTGGTCAAGGATCTTTTCTCCTAAGAATCCTCTCTCCTGAAGGATAATTATGTTGGCTCTTTTTCTCAGCCAGCATCATGTGGCTTCTTTAACAATGGCCTCCACAGCATCCTCACCTAGAGCTTGCTGAAGCAAGCATATATAATGGGGAATAGCCATCTACTCACTCATTAATTTAATGAATCATAGAAAAGCTTGAGTTCTGGACTGTACTCTGAAGTCCATGCCATAAGCATGTACAAAAGTCAAACCAGATATTTTAAATTACTAAAGGTTAGTGCATAACACACTTGGAGGCCATGCCCATAAAAACCATTTCACCTCATAATGAATCCACCAGTCTTTTAGAGAGAATTCAAAGAGCATTGCCTGGCAAGCAACTTGAGGAAGGGCTTACTTGGGCTCAATGATTTGAAGGACTAGGCCATGACCAGGAAGTCATGGAATTGGTGATAGGTGGCTGGTCACATGACTTCAACAGTCAGGAAGTATAACCCGCTTGGTGGGTCAGCTATTCAGGGTCCTCTGAAGGGGTGCTACCTGAAAGACATGGGTTGGAGAGAGAAAGGAGACCAAACAAGATTCTATTGTCAAGGTCTTGTTTATTAGGGTGAAGGTTACAGCTTATATAGCCCTTGAAAGAAAAACTTGACATGGGGTGGGGGTAGGGGTAGGAACTTTGCCGGGGTAGCGGAAGGTCATCAGTCCACCTGGTGTAAGCCGAAACATGTGATTCCATTAACATTTTTCAAGATAGTTGGAATAAGGGGTGGGTTCCGTTAACAGATCTCAAGATAGTTGGGATGTGGGGCGGGTTCTCTGCAAACATCCTTAGAGCAATGACCTCTGCTATCCTTTAGGACAATGGTCCCTGACAAGGAAGCAGAAGATGCCAAATGCTGGTGATCGCCCTGTACATATACAATAAATATGTAGTAAGAACTGGAAAGCCAAACTCTGTACGATCATCATTTCCATTGCCTCAATGTCGGGAACTAAATCCACGGCCTTCCCAGCAGGCCCCTTTCTACATCTGCTTCATTCTGGAATGGGAAGGATTTCAGAAATGCCCACAACACCATCTTGTTCTCTCCCTGGATCTCTGAGGAACAATAGAACAACGTCTTTCCTATCCATTCATGTAAGGGATGAGCATCAGGGCTGGTGAGAGATGGCTTCCTAAAGGTGCTTGCAGTGTGAGCCTGATGACCTGAGCTCAATTCTTAGATCCCAGGGAAAGGTGGACTGACTCCAACAGACTGTCCTCTGACCTCCACATTTTCACTATGGCAGGCACGCACCTGTACTTACAGGCATTAATAAAAGGGGGGCAGCAGGGACATTCCTGTATTGATTCCTGTTCCTCACTGGTCAGAATTGCTATGAAGATCTTAACACAGCCTTACTCTGCCTTGTATGTGTAGTGAGCTTCAGAGGAGCATGGGGACAGACAGCCCACATGTGTAGAGACCTCACCGGGAGACCTGTTTTTTCTCTTCTTGAGGGTCCACCACCCAGCTCCCAAGTAAATACATAGATTTATTACTTATCAATGCCAGGCCTTAGCTTGACTTATTTCTAGTCAGCTTTTAATTTATCTCACCTAACTTTTGCCTCTGAGCTTTTACCTTTCTCTAGTCTATATTCCTTCCCTTCCTCATTTCATGGCTAGTTGTGTGGCTGGATACCTGGACCCTGATATCCTTCTCTCCTCTTCTTCCTCCCTCTTCTCTCTTTTATTCTCTACCTGCCTGGCAGCCCCGCCTATCTCTCTCCTGCCTTGCTATTAGCCGTTCTGCTCCTTATTAGACCTATCCAAAGTCTTAGTCAGGCAAAGTAACAGTTAAACAAATGCAACATTAATAATGCAAAGATGTATTGCATTCTTTTAACAAATATTCCACAGTGTAAATGAATGTTGACATGCCTTAAGCTAATATTCCACAATATTCCACTCTCTGTGAGTCCGAGCTTCAGTTGGGACTTGAGAGGGCCTGTCACCATCTGAGAACAGAGCAGTAATGATCTTCTTTGACTGCTTGCTACTGAGGGAGCTTCCTGACAGGAGTATTCTGAAAGTTTGAAAAGTCAGTCTCCAGTCCCCCTCCCTCATGAGTGGTTCCCTTTATGTAGCATTGCCTTTTTTACATACTTTCTCACAGGAATGGGCTCTGAACAGAGCTCTATGGCCTCCTCAGCTATACCACCACACAGAAAGGCAAACCTGGAGTAGGAACTGAAGGATAACATATGGTGTGTCCCTTTTCAGAGAATGCCAGTCAGCCACTGGGGCAGGGGGCAGGGGCCAAGTGACATGAGATGTCATTGATGTCCTATATTTGCTGTGTGTATAAGTCAAGCAGACAAGTCAATGAAGACTGAATGCCATGCCAGTACGGCAACCGTAGTTCTCTGAGCAAGGGACGTCAGGATTAACACACAGCACAACTTCAGGTTCTGCAGACAAACTTTTACTCCACTTTCTCACACAGTATATACAGCCCTCAGCAGGGGAGGCCGAGCCAGCAAAAGCAGGAAGCTCATCACCTTAACTCATGTGACTTAACCTTAAAACATTGCTGAAAACAGATTGTTCCTGTTTTTGTTTCTGTTTTCGGAACAACCAACCACAAGAGTGCAAAACAGATCAAATGGGGCTACAAAGGCCTGTCCTCAAGGGACCCAACACTTGAACAAGCACTTAATATGTTGACCTGAGGAACACATAGGTCACTAAACCCAATATCTTTCTAAATTTTGTTCAATTACATTTATATGGTGTGTGTGTGGTGTATGGCTCATTTGTGGAGGTCAGAGGACACTTCTTAAAAAGTTCTTTCCATGTGGATTCTATAAGTTGACCTTGGGTCAACAATGCTAAGCAATGAATGTCTTTATCTGCAGACCCATTCTGCCAGCCCCAAAGTTCAACATCTTAAAATATATATTCTCAAATATATGTAGAATTCTTATAAAGTGACCAGGTGGTGCGTCAGTTTATCAAACTTCGGGCAGTGCAATGCCCGATCTTCCCGATTTCCTGAAATCGGGGTCTGAGCAAACTTGGGTGCAGGAACTTTATTTTGGAAGTGAGTCTAGACTAGGCATGAGTAGGAGAAATGAAAAAATAATAAAAGGAACATTGCTTAGCTTGCTCCTGCTATGGACATCTGGACATCTGGATCCCCTGGTTGGATCTGAGGATATTAGTATGGTTGACCCTCTGTAGGATGGGAGACAGCATGCTCCTCCACCTCCCATCCCCTAATGACTAATAATGATAGTCTTCCAAGAAGAGTTAATCCCCCTATACTGAGTTACTCTATGAACTGAATGAACTCCTGGATTCTAGAGAAAACACAGTGGGCAGTCGCCGTCTTTTCTAGCAGCGCTGGCATCAGGTTCCTCCAGAGAAGCATCAACCGCCTGGTGCTGCTATGCTGAGCAACCACCTTTGCTGACCCAAATACGACTTGGCTCCCTTCATTATCTAAATTGAATCACATATGCTTGAAACTATGGAAACATTGAATTCTTAGTGTAAGATCGAATTGACATGTAGATGAGGAGTCTAGAAATGTGTCTATGACTGCTGTAAATTGAACTCTCAATACAGGAAGTAGAGTGTAAAAGGAAATTTAGGCCAACTTTAACATTTTCTGTTAGGGAACTATAGGTTTTCTTCCTATACCAAGTTTTCTTACCTCTTTGGATGCTGTGTATATAGGATGCAAAATACATAAGATAGCAAGAGACTTTGAAAAAGAGTAGGGTGATAGATTCTACAACACCAAACATTCATCTTAAAATCAGTGTGCTGAGCTCTGTTAGCGCTGCCCACCTCTCAAATCTCATTCCAAATCTCATTCCATCAGTGAGCACGGGTTATTGTCAGCTGCCAGGGTCACATGTCTGCCCAAGGACTGTACTAAAGCCAGATAGAAGCCAGAAATCTTTTATGTAGGTCTGGTTAAATGACTTGTGGAATCATCCAGTCTTTGGAACATATCTAAACAGTGAGTGGAGTCCACGTGCAAATACCACAGTACCATGGCCCTTGTGATTGACAGTGTTTGTCTCATCGGGTCGATAAAAAACAAGAACTACCTGGACATGCCTGTGGGGGATGATCTTAATTGGGTTACTTGTGGGAATACTCACCCACTGTGGGTGATACCATTCCCTGGGCCAGGTCCTGGAATTCATAGAAAAGAGAAAGCCAGGTGAGCAGCAACATGCCTTACTCTCTTTGTAATTTAGACTGTGATGTAAGCAGATGCCACTGACTTCCAACCATGATCAGCAATGCCCTTGAAGTGTGAACCAGAATATGCCTTTTCCTTTAAGGACATTTGTTGGTGTTTTTCACACAGAAACAGAAAAGTGACTATGGCAGCCCTTAAATAAGACCACTTGAGAACATTCCCATGAAATTAAAAGCAGTGGCGAGCAGCCCATTACGTTGGCATCTTCCGTCTTACCCCCTCACTGTTTTCCAAAGAACACATTTGCATTTGAGACCCAAGGGTCTACTTTCAGAGAAATTCGACTAAAATAACCATTCTAAAATACTCTACAAGGAGGCAACCTTAGTACCTTGGACACAGCATAGATTGTGTGATAGTGCATGCTTGGAATCCAGGACTCAGGAGCCTGAGGCAGGAAGGTCCAGGGCTCAAAAAATTGCAAGTCAATAACTTTGTCAATAACTTTGAAAACTTGAATGCAGCAAACACTTTGATACAGAAAATTTCCAAACAGAAATGAATTTCTGTTTAGCCATGAGAGAAATTGAGTCAGGCTCAAACCATGTCATAGCTTATCTTCCTTAAACAGTTCTAGCACCTTCCAGAGTAAGGATGAGGGGGCATTTACTCACTTGGCTTTGAGGTTAAAATAACTTTTATTTATAAACTAAGGGCAAACTATATTGACCCCTGGTTTCCACACATATGCACATATACTTATGGAAACACTCCCCCGCAAGGAAGGTTCAGGCATCCATAAAAGAAAAGTTAAATAGTAAGAATCTTTGCAGAATTTAAGAGAAGGAAGGTGTTGTGGAATAGTTTAGATGTGCTACATTTGTTTATGCTTTGGAATATTTAATGATACAAAGATGTGCTGCATTCTTATGTTGCATTTAACTCTCTGGAACTGTTACTTTTCTTGCTTAAGACACCTGATTGGCCTAATAAAGAGTGGAATGGCCAGTTGCTAGGCATGAGAGGGACAGGCAGGGCTGGCAGGCAGAATAGAGGGAGAAAAAGATGGAGGGAGAAAAGAAGGGGAAGCAGAGGGGGATGTCAGGGGCCAGTCACCCAGTTATATAGGCAGCCACAGAGTAAGGAAGAGAGAAAGGAAAAAGGTGTATAGAATAGAAAAAGGTGTAAGCCCAGAGATGAAAGGTAGACAGGATAATTTAAGAAAAGCTGGCTAGAAATAAGCCAAGCTAATGCCAGGCATTCATAAGTAAGAATAAGTCTCTATGTATCTATTTGGGAGCTGGGTGGCATCCCCCAAAGAGCAAAAAGTACAGCTACAGAAAAGCACAAGTTGAAAGTTGACTCTCAGTGGGGAGGCAGGATCCTTATCAACATAGATGCAAGATTTAGGAAAACACAAGCATGATCTTTTGATGTAAAGTAGAAAGTCATAAGCCTTCTCCAGGAGTGTAAGTCTGACTTAGCATTGGCATATCTGGGAGAGTGTACGTTTGACTTAGCATCAGTGTATCTGCGAAAGTGTATATTTGATTTAGCATCAGTGAATCTGGGAGTGTACGTATGACTTAGCATCAATTGGCGTATCCAGGAGAGTACATTTAACTTAGCATCAGTGTATCCCTTAAGGTCTAATGAGCAAAGCAAATTTCCTTCACTTGAAATACTAAGGGAACTGATTTTGTGTGTTTGTGTGTGGGTGATGGAGGACCTGAGAAACGAAACAGGAAGGGTTGGTGGCATGGATCGGTGACAGTGCGTATTTCATAAGACCCATTTAAATGCTTATAGAGCAGTCAGAACTCATCTATGAGAAACTGGAGCCTTTGTTTGCTGAAGTAGAACCATTCCTTGGGCTATGAACACTTTCACCTCTTGCCTGGAGAACCGGTTGTAGAGACGTGAACCTGTCAGACTCATGGGAACTGTAGATCCTTATTCCATATGTGTTCCCTAAAAAGTCTCCTAAATTGTGGCATTTCTGTCCCTAAGTTCTTCAAATGGTTCCTAATTTTATGAATGCCCCTTCTGCACCTGCATGAGTCGGAGGTCAACCTCAGATACTATATCCCATAAGAGCCATCTACCTTGTTTGAGGAGGATCTCTCACTTGGGACCTGGAACTGGAACTTGCTGCTGGTTAAGCTGGGCTGGATGACTGGGCAGATAACAAACCCCATGGAATGTGTCTGCCTCCCCAGTGCCATCATTACAATTCATTCCACTGTTTCCAGCTCTGTGATGAATGATCTGGGGACTGAGGTCAGGTTCTCTTGCTTGTACAGCAAACACTTAGCAACGGAGCCATCTCCCAAGCCCACCTTTCTTGTGAGAGCCCCATACCTTAGCACAACTGACTCCATGATGGAAGTGCTATGCAGACTGTAAACTCAGCACATCTATGTGGAACCCAGGGCAGCCTAACCACATGTAATGGGGCCCATGAATGATTTATGGAGTAGGTGACCCAAGGCCACAGCAGCTGGGAGACAGATAATGCCATGTGGTGGTAGCTTGGATATAGTTTATTTAGTGGGTATTAAGAAGGGTATAAGGGTAAGGGAGTTATGCAGGGAAGAGGAAGAGAGGGACAGAGAAGAGGAAGAGGGGGAAGGGAGAGGCAGAGGCTACCTCTTCAGAAGGAAGACAAGGGAAGAGACAGGCAAAAGATCAGCTTGCCTCATTGGGAAGAGGGAGTGGGAGGGACTTGTCTCAAAGGGACAGGGTACCCAGGTGACAAGGCAGGCTAGCAGATTATAACAATTCTGTCTTTCTCTTATGAAAAGGCAAGGAGTTAGGCATGGAAGGTTAAGGCGACTAGGGCATCAAGTTCTCAAGACTGCTTCCTGCTAATTGGTGTGCATCAGCCTTGGGACCTTGATGTAGGAGTGTTTCTATCTATCGCTGATTCATTGGTTAATTAAACAAACTGCTTGGCCTGATAGGTTAGAAAATAGGTGGGTGGAGTAGACAGAACAGGATGCTGGGAGTGAGGCAGATGCCTCGGGCAATTGCCATGCCTCTCCTCTCTGGGTCAGACACGATGGAGCCAGCCGCCAGGTCAGACATGCTGAATCTTTCCCGGTAAGACACCACTTGTGGTGCTACACAGATTATTAGAAATGGGTTAAGCAAGATGTGAGAATTAGATAAGAGGCTTAAACTAATGGGTCAGGCAGTGTTTAAAAGAATACAATTTGTGTGTTTCAGGGTATAAGCTAGCCAGGCGGCCAGGAGCCGGGCAGGACCTGAGAAAGCTGGGGTTCTGGTCACTTCCTGAGCTATCTGATTGCTTTGCTTCTGTCCAGGATTTGTTGTGTGGGATGGTCTGGTGTCTCTTGGACCTGGTGAAGTGTTGGCAGAGCAGAGAACAGGTTAAGTTTATGAAGAAAACATTTTTCGTTAGGTTCTAGTCATTAAGGGAAGGTACTAGGACCAGGGAAATCAAGAGAGGTGTATTTGACCTGTTTAAGGTGAATCCTTCAATTTGACTTCCTGGAACTCCCAAGAATTCTGAGTTTGTGAAAACATAAGTTTTAGACACATGCATTGTGTAAACATTAGCATATTTGTGCCAGAATGACTGTGGCAAGATGTTTTTGCACAATGAAAAGTATCTTTAGAAAATGACCAAAGGTATTTTAAAATCTTGAGCTTCTGCTAGTGGTAGTACTCTTCAGAGTTTGATTAATAGCTTATCAGCATTTTATTGATAATGTTAAAGACTGTGAATGGCAGCATGAGAACTTGATAACTTGCATTTGTCCCTTAGACCTTTTACAACTTGAAAGTTATGTTAATCTGTTTTGTGAGCTTCTTTTTAAACTGGCAAAACCACTCAGCTGTCTCTCTCTGCCTTTTGGTTAGTCTATTTTGTTTTTCTTGAAGAACCAACTCTTTGTCTCATTGATTCTTTGTATTCTTTGTTTCTATTTTGTTTTCTGCTCTCAAAGTGATTATTTCCTGCTGTCTAGTTCTCTTAGGTGACTTTGCTTCTTTTGTTTTAAAGTTTTCAAATGTTCTGTTATTTCACTAGTGGGATTGTTCCAGCTTTATGTAAGCATTTAGTGCTATAAACTTTCCTCTAAACATTGCTTTCATTGTGTCCCATAAATTTGGGTATGTTGTGTGGTCACTTTCATTGAATTTTAGGAAATCTTTAATTTCTTCCTTGACCCATTGACTCAGGTGAGAATTGCTTAATTTCTATGTGTGTGTGTTTTCTGGAATTAGTATTGCTGTTGACTTCAAGTTTTAAACCATAGAGATCTGAAAAGGTACATTGGTTATTCTATTTTTTTTGTATTCGTTGAGGTTTGTTTTGTTACTGAGTATGTGGTCAATTTTTGAGAAGGTTCCATGAGGTGCTGAGAAGGCATATTCTTTTCTGTTTGGATTCTATAGATGTCTGTTGAGTCCATTTGAGTCATAACATCTGTTCCCTTATTTCTCTGTTCATTTTTTGTCTGATTGGCCTGCCAAGTGGTGAGAGGGGATTGTTGAAGTCTCACACTCTTAAGTGTGTGTGGTGTGTGGGGTTTAATGTATAATTTAAGCTTTAGAAGTGTTTCTTTCATATATGAGGGTGCCCTTGTATTTGGGGCATAGATGTTCAGTATTGAGATTTCCTCTTGATGGATTTTTCCTGTGACTAATATGAAATGACCTTTATCTCTTTTGACTTGATCTTTTTTAGCTTTAAGTCTTAAAGATATTAGGATAGCTACACCCACTTGTTAAGTCCATTTGATTAGTATATTTTTCCCCAACCCTTTACTCTGAGATGTCTGTCTTTGAGGTTGAGATGTGTTTCTTGTATGCAGAAGGATGGATTCTGTTCTGTATCCAATCTGTTAGCCTGTGCTTTTTTATAGGTGAGTTGAGTCCATTCACATTAAGGGATATTAGTAACCAGTGATTTCTGTCTCCTGTTAATTAAGTTTTCATTGTTGGTGATGATAATTTGTGTTCTTTGGGATTTGCTGTTATCAGATCATCAATTGTTTTTGTTGGTGTAGCCATTTTCCTTGGGTTGGAGTTTTCCTTCTAGTATTTTGTGTAGGGCTGGGTTTGTGGCTAGGTATTGGTAAAATCTAGATTTGTCATGGAATATCTTTTGTCCTTCTATGGTGATTGACAGTTTTGCTGGGTATAGTAGTCTGGACTGGTATCCATGGTCTCTTAATGTCTGCATAATGCTTGACCATGACCTTCCGGCTTTCATTGTCTCTAGTGAAAAGTTAGGTGTAATTCTGACAGATCTACCTTTATGTTACTTGGGCTTTTTCCTTTACAGCTCTTAATATTTTTTTATTCTGTATGTTTAGTGTTTTGATATTATGTGGCGAGAGGACTTTCTTTTTGAATCCAGTCTATTTGGTGTTCCATAAGCTTCTTGTATCTTCATAGGCATATCTTATAGGTTTGGAAAGTTTTCTTCTATGAGTTTGTTAAATATATTCTGTGCTTTTGAGTTGAACTTGTTCTATAACTATTCTTAGTTTTGTCCTTTTCATGGTGTTTCATGTTTCTTGGATATTTTGGGTTAAGCTTTTGTTAGGTTTAAAACTCTTTAATTGAGTCTATTTCCTCTATTGTATCTTCAACACTTGAGATCCTCTCTTCCATCTCTTATATTCTGCTGTCCATGCTTGTGTGTATGGTTCCTGATCATTTTTTCATGATTTGATTCTATAATTCCCTCGGCTTATGTTTTCTTCATGGCCTCTTTTAGTTTTCAAATCCTGAATAGTTTTTCATGTTTTTTCTTTTTCTTGGTTTCCTTTAAGTTATTTGCTGATGTCTTCCATTTTTTTTTGTTTTTTCCTCCATTTTTAAAGGGAATTTCTCATTTCCTCTTCAAGGGTTCAAGGGTTTCAAACATTCTCTTGAAGTTATTTTTTAGGTCATTTTCTTCTGCTTCATCCATATTTGGTTGTTCATGTCTTACTGTTGTAGGATCTCTAGGTTTTACTGGTGTTGTGTTGCTCTTTGTGGTGTTGCATGTGTTCTTACCTTTTCTAATTATCTCTTCAGGTTGGGGTTAGGGGTTAAGGGTTAGGGTTAGTGCTTGGGGCTGCCTGAGATTCTGTTGAATAATCTTCTAGGTGCCAGTGAATCCAAAGCTCAGATTGTTTCTTGTGGTACAGTCAGTGCCACAGTTCTAGTTACCCCATTGGTTACTCTGTGTTGCTGGAGATAGCTCAGCGCTCCTGTGCTTTGCTCTGCTCCCTTGAAGTTTGTGTTCTCAGGCATACTTTGGCCTAGGTTACAGGCTTTGCCATGTTTCTGTAAATCCTGCAGAAGTCCTGTGAAGGTGTAAGTCACAAACAATCCCACACCAGTTTGGAATTATGATTAATAGAATGGTTATTTATTTAAAAGGGAAAAAACCTTACTGATCACCATCCCAGCCAACAGCCCTCTGTGCAATCAGGAAGGGAGCCTAGTCGCTGGAAGCGGAGCCAGAAGCCAGACAGCAAGCAGAGGGAAGTGGCCGCTCTTTTAAAGAGACCACACCCCAATGGGCTGGTATCTCAGCAGCTATTGGCTGAAGGAGCTGAAGGAGCTCCCTTTTAAGAGTTCTAAACCTACTAGTAAATTATATACAATAAGTACAAATATCCTATTCCAACTAGCTTAAGTCTTGTATAATAACTTGGCCAAGTCATGAGAGGAAAGTAACTACATTTAGTCTTCAACTCCATCGAAGATCTGAGTAGGAAAATAATGTTACCAGAGTAATTAGGAAGTGCAATTAAACAACTTCCAAAACATGCAACAAATCACAGACAACTAGCTACCAGGGCAATCGCCCAAAGTCATGTTTACAGCATTGAAGCAACCAACTTTGGCTAAGGCCTAGCATAACTGACATACCATTTTCAAAGGCAAGAAACTTTTCAAAACTATCTTACCCTGTCTTGGCAGGATATGACAGTCTTATGGATACTCTGTATCTCTGTCAGTGGTTGAGGTATGGGCATTTCTTTGCCCAAAGGCCAGTTCTGCCAAGAAGAAAGGCTTCACGTGGAGTGTCTTTGGTGCTCAACATTCTCTTGGGAATAGATGGGTGTTGCCAGGAGCAATTGTCTCACTACCATGGAACTCTGAGTTAAATTAAAGGCCATTTTCTACAGCTCTTTCAAGAGGTTGAAGATTATCTATCTATACTGAGTATAATCTCTATGTATATAATGAACCTGATTAGTCTAATTATAAATGACAAACATAGATGACTATTGATCTATATAATTCTCAATACCTATCTAACTTAAAAGACTAAGACAATAAACAACTTGCAATAAATGAGGACAATATGACCTCCAAAAATAAACAATGCACAAATATACAATGCAATGTGGTAAATATATATCAATACATAAACAATATCTAAGTATCTTAATCAGAGGTAAAAATGTACATTACAATATGGTAAATATATACTATATATATATATATCAATACAATATATATCAATATATAAGAAATGTTTTAAACAGGGGTAGAAACATGCATGCATACAATAGTCAATATAATTTAACTTTATATCAATATACAAGAATCAGTACCAATATATCTGTCTAAAAACAGTAAGTCACAATTACAAATCTATTATCCCATCATCCAATTATCCCTCTTTTTTTCCAAAAAGATCCCTGAGCTTATAAAATTCCTCTCCCAACCCCCCAACCCTCAACCATATACTAATTATAATCAACCCTTAAATAATGTCCCTAAACCCAAGGACAAACTTTATGGGGAAAGAGGACGTCGTCCTCTAGAATTACTTCCAGCTGTCATGGGGGCGACGTTCTTTCTGGGGGATCCTGTGAAAGTAAAATGATGGTTAAATTTCAAGATCAATGTCTTTTAAAATTACAAATAGTCTGAGTATTTTGTGCAGGTCTGGCCAGAATGTTGTACAAGTTGTGCACCATTTCAGCTAACCAAGTTGGAACCATTTTGTGCAGCTGGTACCCAAAACAGGTCTTGTAGTAGCGCTATCAGTATCATGACGTCATATCAATCAGGTGGAGTTGTTGTTATGGGGCCCCATCTTAAAACTTCAAATGTCACTGCAGGAAAAACTCATTGTTCATTGTGGAAACTTAAACATTAATCATATAGACATAAACAGAATACATATATTCAATGAAAGGCATGATAGATATATTCAATGAAAAGTATGAGAGATATGAAAAAAAGCAAAGATGTTTTCTAAACTCATATTTCTTTCTGTCCCATATCATGGCTCTTGACATGAGACAAACTCCAGAAACTCTGGGTTTTTCTCTTAACAGGCTTGGAATTAGAGAGGGACTGAGCCAGAGTCCAACTCCAAAACCAGCTCTATAAATTTAGAAATATGATTTAGTATATTCTACTTACAGAACCTATTCAGTTTTCTTGATAATCCCTATCGGGCAGTTATTTTTCCATCTGTCAGTATTCAAACATCCAGGGTCCCTTGAATTTTTCAAAGATGTTTACCTGTGGAGATAAGAACAGAACCCTGCCCCCATTCTATGTTTTTCTTACCACCTGTATGAATATCATCATTGTGGATGAGTTGTCATTTCACCTTTCTAAGGTTTCTCCTCTTCAAATTGAACCTTTATTAATTTTGATGGTATCCACAATTTTTCTTCTCCTGTGGAAAACAAGAGCAAAACCCCTTCCCCAACATAGCACATCTCCTGGCTTCCATAGAGAGGTCAGCACATCTTTGAAATAAATCGGTTGATTGAGTTCAGCAGACTTTTCTATTATCCAATGTCTTTCTGCTGCTGTTGTTCCTTTCTAATTAGCGTTAAGAAAATTCAAGGTTAATAAAGCATTATGCAATCTATTTCTGGGGGTATTTTCTGTTTGTTCAGCATATCCTTTATAGTACGATTTGATCTTTAACTGCCTGACCTGTAGGATTATTTGGTATACCTATAATATGCTTTATATTATAATAATCAAAAAAGCATTTCATTTTCTTAGATACATATGCTGTACCATTGTCTGTCTTTATTTGTGCAGGTATACACATGATGGCCATAACTTCCAATAAATGTGTGATTACTGAATCAGCCTTTTCTGAGCTCAGGGCAGTAGGCCATTGAAAACCTGAATATGTGTCTATGGTGTGGTGTACATATTTTAATTTACCAAATTCCATAAAGTGAAACACATCCATCTGCCAGATTTCATTCCTTTGAGTACCCTTTGGGTTACTCCCTGCAGGCAACAGTGTTTGATTATAGGAAGAACAAGTAGGGCATCTCTTTATAATGTCCTTAGCTTGTTGCATGTAATGGAAAATTCTTTCTTTAGGCCTTTACTATTGACGTGATGCTTTTTATGAAATTCTGAGGCCTGCAATACACTTCCAATCAAAAATTGATCAATCTCAGTGTTACCTTGTGCTAGAGGACCAGGCAGACCCGTATGTGTTATGTACATTGGACAAAGCCTATTCCTGATTGTCTTGTACCTGGATAAACAATGAAGTCAACTCTGTCATCTGGTATAAATTCAGCAGTTTCAATATGCAAGATAACTCTTTCTGCATATTGTGAATCTGTAACTATATTAAGAAGTTCTTTAAAATCCCTTAGCACCATAAGAATGGCATATAATTCTGCCTTCTGGACAGAATTTTAAGGGCTTTGTTCCACCTTACTCAATTCATCTGACTTGTAACCTGCTTTCCCTGATTTATTTGCATCAGTATAAAACATACAGGCTCCAGTTATTGGAGCATCTCGTACAATTCTAGGAAGAATCCAAGAAGTTCTCTTTATGAGGTTAAGTCTGTCACTTTTGGGATAGTTGCTATTAATTTCTCCCAAAAAATTAGCACAAGGTCTTTGCCATGGTTCATTGTCTTCCCATAACTTTTTATTTCCTCAGTAGTAAAAGGCACTATAATTTCTTCTGGATCAATACCTGCTAGTTGAAGTCTCAGCTTACCTTTTATAATTAATTCAGAAACTTTTTCCACATAAGTTTTTAATTTTTTACTTAGTTTATTAGGTATAAATATCCACTCTGAAATAATATCTTCCCTCTGCATTAAAATCCCTGTAGGAGAAATTCTGGAAGGCAATATGACTAGAATGCAGCTAAGATTTGGGTTCAGCCTATCCACATGTGCCTCCTGTAATTTTTCCTCAATCATTGTCAGTTCCTTTTCTGCTTCAGCTGTCAGTTTTCGGGGACTATTCAAATCTTTATCACCATCTAAGGTTTTGTTTAAATGAACTATTAGATCAGGTGTTATCCCAACAGCTGGTCATAGACTGGAAATGTCTCCTAACAATCTTTGGAAGTCATTAAGAGTCTGTAAATGGTCTCTCCTAATTTGTACCTTTTGCATTTAATTTTCTCTAACTCTATTCTGCAACCTAGGTAATTAATAGAATTTCCTCTTCAAATATTTTCAGGGGCAACTTGTAATTCCCATTTAGGCAAGACTTTCTTTACTTCAAACATCCTTTCTAAAGTATCTTTATTTGAATCAGATAACAAAATGTCATCCATGTAATGATAAATTATGGACTTGGGAAATAGCTTACGAATTATTTCCAATGGCTTACTTACAAAACATTGGCACAATGTACGACTATTGAGCATACCCTGTGGGAGGATAGTCCATTTGTATCTCCTAGTAGGCTGAGAATTATTATAAGTATGCACCGAGAAGGCAAATTTTTCTCTATCCTTTTCTTGTAAAGGTATAGTGAAAAAACAATCTTTCAAATCAATAACTATGAGGCCATTTTTTTGGTAATAGAGAAGGCAAAGGAATTCCAGATTATAGTGGACCCATAGGTTGAATTACCTTGTTGACAGCTCTTAGATCTGTTACCATTCTCCATTCACCAGATTTCTTTTTTACAGCAAACACAGGAGAATTCCAAGGGCTGGTTGATTCCTCAATATGGTGAGCATCTAGTTGCTCTTGTACCAGCTGTTCCAATGCCTGTAATTTATCTTCAGCTAGAGGCCACTGTTTGATCCATATTGTCTCTTCAGGCTGCTGGTGCCTCTAAAGATTTGCTATTTGCTGTATGTTCTTGTACAGCCTGAATGGCTGGTGATCTTTTTCCATAATACCTCATCATATCCTTCCCAGAATTGAGTTCCTGGAACTACAGGAATGTTAATCTGGGTATTCCATTGCTGTAGCAGGTCATGGCCCCATAAATTTATTGCAATATTGGCTATGTTTGGCCTTAGTCTTCCTATTTTCCCTATGCATTCAACCCATCTTGTGCTTTGTTTTACAGGAGATAAGGTTCCAATTCCCAGGAACTGAACATCCACCTCTTGAAGAGGCCAATTTGGATGCCAAGATTCTGGAGTAATATTTACATCCACAACTGTGTCTAATAAGCCTTCAATAAAAATGCTATTTATACAGACTCTAGCTTTGGTCTTTGATCATTAATAGAAGTCTGCCAAAATATATGTTTACTCTGTCCTACTGGATTTTTTGACTCATCCTCCACATGTAATTCATCCTTTAGACCAATATTACTTTTTACAGCAGAAATTGGAGCTTTTAATTTTCTTGGTGAGGCACGTTCTCCACTGTGACTGGGAATAACTGGGCCACTTCTGGCTTGGGGGCCTGCAAGAGGCCCCTCAAGGGGTTTCCCGATGGTATTGGGTTGCCTTGTCTGTCTGTTGTTGACCTGCATTCGTTGGACCAATGTTGGCCTTTACCGCATCTCCTACATACCTAAAGGCCGAGATCTCCTATTATTGTCATTCCCAGAGGAGATATTATTCCTAGAAGTTCTTTGCCTGCAATCCCTTTTCAGATGTCCTAATTTACCACAATTAAAACACCTGGCAGTTTGATGTCTCCTCATTGCTTTGGAAATCACTTCTCCTACCCAAGATTCATCATTATAGCTAAATGTCTCAACATTTATCGCATGCTGAATCCATTCATCCATAGGTGCTGACCTAGACCTTAAAGGCCCAATTATCTTTTTGCAATCTATGTTTGCATTTTCAAAAGCTAGAGATTCAAGGAGTATCCGTCTAGCTTCTGGGTCTGTTACCCCTATGTCCAGAGCCTTAATTAATCTTTGCAAAAAGTCAACAAAGGGTTCTCTCTGTCCCTGCCTAATTCTGGTATATGATTCGACCCCTTTCCCTGGATCTTGTATTCTATTCCAAGCATTTAAGACTGCCTTGCGACATAATGACAATACTTCTTTGTCATAAAGAGCTTGAACCTGTGGATCAGCATGTGCTCCTACACCAAGAATTTGATCTTGGGAAACCTCCACAGCTTTTGCTCTTCCTTGCTGTTCCATATGTTTGGATTCTTCTCTGAAATTCCAAACATCAAGGAAGGTCCATCTAAAACTGCAGAGACTAACTGAAAGAAATAATGGAGGTAGCTCTGACATTAGAAGCCCAAGTCCTTATCATTTCCTTAACAAATGCAGAGTGCAAGCCATAATTAATGACAGCTTGCTTAATTTCTTTTAGATCATTCATTCCTATTGGCTTCCATCTAGCTTCTTTGACTCCCTTTGAGCCTTTAGAAGTTGATGCTTTGTCAGAATAAATTACAGGGTATGTCACTAAAACCCTGGGTAAGCCAGTTCTAATAGCTGGTGGTGGCATTGTATCCTGTCCTTGTGCCTTTTTACTCTGTTCACCAGCTCCAATAATTTCTTCATTTCAAGTCTTTTTATTATTGTGTCTCTTAAATCCCGAATCTCCTGACCTGCATGAGTTTCTAGTAAAGATTGCATGGTTCTTAGGAGTGCCATATTCTTCCTTAAATATTGAAAAGAATACTGAAACCTAGTAACCAGTAAACTAAGGTATCCCCGTAGTCATATAAACATTGAATGATATATAATCCATTGCATTACTAAACAAAACAGTAAAGTTTGCATTGGAAACAAACTGCCATATTACCTATTATCCAGCAGGTGGCGCTGTTAGAGTCAGCAACTAGAACTGCTGCAAAGGTGACGAAAACGGGGTCCTGTTTCAGTGTCCGCCTTAGTATTTGTTAAAAACTGGGAAATGTGAGTTGCTCAACAAAGAAAATGTAATTAAATCAATTCTATACACAGAACCAGCAATCCAGAATCCAGGGGTAGAGAAGAGCAACCCAGAAGCCATGTATGCCTCCACGTGACAGAGTCGCCCCAAGGGGTTGCAGCTTTCAGCAACTGCTTGTGCTATGGTTTGTGCCACTTAAGCGCTGTGCTTGCAAGGGAGATTTAAAAATGTCTCAGAAAAGAGTAGGTCAGGTGGGCAGAGATTGTGCGGGCCTGTGGAGTTTAAATCCATGTGGGGAGGCATACGATAGGGTGCATGGGGACTTGAAGTCAATCTGAGGCGTGTAAAAGGAAAATATAAATTTCAACAAGAAAAGCCACTGTGTGATAATTTATATTAAATGCTGTCTCCACGCACAAGGCACAGGCTGCGGCTGAGGGAGGGAGGGCTCACACCAAGCCGAGCTGGCTACAGGCAGCCGAGCGGGGAAAGGAGGGGGTCCTAAAACCAAATGTTCAGGTGCCAGATGAAGGCGTAAGTCACAAATAATCCCACACCAGTTTGGAATTATGATTAATAGAATGGTTATTTAAAGGAGAAAACTTAGAGATCACCGTCCCAGCCAACAGCCTTCTGAGCAATCAGGGAGCCTAGTCGACGGAAGCAGAGCCAGAAGCCAGAAAGTAAGCAGAGGGAAGTGGCCACTTTTTTAAAGAGACCACACCCCAATGGGCTGGTATCTCAGCAGCTATTGGCGGAAGGAGCTCCCGCAACAGTCCTGGCTTGGAGTTGGTTCTACAAAGGCTCTGATCTACTGCCTCAGAGTTCCCAGACTCACAATGGACCTGCAGAAGTTCCAGGTTCCTGCCCATTCCCTTTGATGTCCCAGTCCAATGTCTGGACCCACAGAGGTCTGGTTCCGGCCTACTCCGAGATCCCGACTCACGCCTGGCCCCACAGGGATCTCTGGTTCCTGCCTACTCCCAGGTTCACTCACGCCCAGACTGACAAAGGTCCTGAATCAGGCCTAGTTCCTGGGAGGTCCTAGACTCACGCTCAGACCCACCGGGGTCCTGGCTTAGGTCTATTCCCTTGAAGGTCCCAGATTCATGTCTGGACCCTCAGTGGGCTCTGGCTCTGGTTCACTGGCTCAGTGCTTACTCCCCTGTACCTGTTCCAGTGGAGATCGCTGAGTCTGGATCTGGTCACTGGCTCAGTCTTGATCCTGGGACTGAATTTGTTCCTGGCGTTTGCTCCCAGTGGAGCTTGCTTCCTTGGGCCCTCTGTCCTAGGTAGCTGGTTCAGTCCCACTCCTGTGGAATTTGCTACCCAAGGTGGAGTTCCTTGCCTCAGTCCTACTTTGGCCTAGGTTATTGGCTTTGACCTGTTTCTGTAAATTCTGGTTCCTTCCTGCAGAATCCCTGGCTTGGAGTTGGAC